>NW_027016979.1:300000-463031 GCF_036013445.1 Caloenas nicobarica
GAGCCCGACAGGGCCCGACAGGGCCCGACAGGGCCCAGTAGAGCCTGACAGAGCCCGACAGAGCCCGACAGGGCCCGACAGGGCCCAGTAGAGCCCGACAGAGCCCGACAGAGCCCGACAGAACCCGACAGAGCCCGACAGAGCCCGACAGGGCCCGACAGGGCCCGACAGGGCCCGACAGGGCCCGACAGAGCCCGACAGGGCCCGACAGAGCCCGACAGAGCCCGACAGGGCCCGACAGGGCCCGACAGAGCCCGACAGAGCCCGACAGAGCTCGACAGAGCCCAGTAGAGCCCGACAGAGCCCGACAGAGCCCGACAGGGCCCGACAGGGCCCGACAGGGCCCAGTAGAGCCCGACAGAGCCCGACAGAGCCCGACAGGGCCCGACAGGGCCCAGTAGAGCCCGACAGAGCCCGACAGAGCCCGACAGAACCCGACAGAGCCCGACAGAGCCCGACAGGGCCCGACAGGGCCCGACAAGGCCCGACAGGGCCCGACAGAGCCCGACAGAGCCCGACAGGGCCCGACAGAGCCCGACAGGGCCCGGTACAGCCCGACAGAGCCCGACAGAGCCCGACAGAGCCCGACAGAGCCCAGTAGAGCCCGACAGAGCCCAGTAGAGCCCGACAGAGCCCGACAGGGCCCGACAGGGCCCGACAGGGCCCGACAGGGCCCGACAGAGCCCAGTAGAGCCCAGTAGAGCCCGACAGAGCCCGACAGAGCCCGACAGGGCCCGACAGTGCCCGACAGAGCCCGACAGAGCCCGACAGAGCCCGAGAGGGCCCGACAGAGCCCGACAGAGCCCAGTAGAGCCCGACAGAGCCCGACAGAGCCCGACAGGGCCCAGTAGAGGACAGTAGAGCCCGACAGAGCCCAGTAGAGCCCGACAGAGCCCGACAGAGCCCGACAGAGCCCGACAGGGCCCGACAGAGCCCGACAGAGCTCGACAGAGTGCAGTAGAGCCCGACAGAGCCCGACAGAGCCCGACAGAGCCCGACAGGGCCCGACAGAGCCCGACAGAACCCGACAGGGCCCGACAGAGCCCGACAGAGCCCGACAGGGCCCAGTAGAGCCCGACAGAGCCCGACAGAGCCCGACAGGGCCCGACAGGGCCCGACAGAGCCCGACAGAGCCCAGTAGAGCCCGACAGAGCCCGACAGAGCCCGACAGAGCCCGACAGAGCCCGACACGCCCGACAGGGCCCGACAGAGCCCGACAGCGCCCAGTAGAGCCCGACAGAGCCCGACAGAGCCCGACAGAGCCCGACAGAGCCCGACAGAGCCCAGTAGAGCCCGACAGAGCCCGACAGAGCCCGACAGAGCCCGACAGGGCCCGACAGGGCCCGACAGGGCCCAGTAGTGCCCGACAGAGTCCGACAGAGCCCGACAGAGCCCGACAGGGCCCGACAGGGCCCGACAGGGCCCGACAGGGCCCGACAGAGCCCGACAGAGCCCGACAGGGCCCAGTAGAGCCCGACAGAGCCCGACAGAGCCCGACAGAGCCCAGTAGAGCTCGACAGAGCCCGACAGAGCCCAGTAGAGCCCAGTAGAGCCCGACAGAGCCCGACAGAGCCCGACAGAGCCCGACAGGGCCCGACAGGGCCCGACAGAGCCCAGTAGAGCCCAGTAGAGCCCGACAGAGCCCAACAGAGCCCGACAGAGCCCGACAGAGCCCGACAGGGCCCGACAGAGCCCGACAGAGCCCGACAGAGCCCGACAGAGCCCGACAGAGCCCAGTTGAGCCCGACAGAGCCCGACAGAGCCCGACAGGGCCCAGTAGAGCCCGACAGAGCCCGCCAGAGCCCGACAGAGCCCGACAGGACCCAGTAGAGCCCGACAGAGTCCGACAGAGCCCGACAGAGCCCGACAGAGCCCGACAGGGCCCAGTAGAGCCCGACAGAGCCCGACAGAGCCCGACAGAGCCCGACAGGGCCCGACAGGGCCCGACAGGGCCCGACAGAGCCCGACAGGGCCCGACAGAGGTCGACAGAGCCCGACAGGGCCCGACAGGGCCCGACAGGGCCCAGTAGAGCCCGACAGAGCCCGACAGGGCCCGACAGGGCCCGACAGAGCCCGACAGAGCCCGACAGGGCCCGACAGAGCCCGACAGAGCCCAGTAGAGCCCGACAGAGCCCGACAGAGCCCGACAGAGCCCGACAGGGCCCGACAGGGCCCGACAGGGCCCAGTAGAGCCCGACAGAGCCCGACAGAGCCCGACAGAGCCCGACAGGGCCCGACAGGGCCCGACAGGGCCCAGTAGAGCCCGACAGAGCCCGACAGAGCCCGACAGAACCCGACAGAGCCCGACAGAGCCCGACAGAGCCCGACAGGGCCCGACAGGGCCCGACAGAGCCCGACAGAGCCCGACAGGGCCCAGTAGAGCCCAACAGAGCCCGACAGAGCCCGACAGGGCCCGAGAGATTCCCAGTACAGCCCGACAGAGCCCGACAGAGCCCGACAGGGCCCGACAGAGCCCGACAGAGCCCGACAGAGCCCAGTAGAGCCCGACAGAGCCCGACAGAGCCCGACAGGGCCCGACAAGGCCCAACAGGGCCCGACAGAGCCCGACAGAGCCCGACAGAGCCCGACAGAGCCCGACAGTGCCCGACAGAGCCCGACAGAGCCCGACAGAGCCCGAGAGAGCCCAGTAGAGCCCGAGAGAGCCCGACAGAGCCCGACAGGGCCCGACAGTGCCCGACAGAGCCCGACAGAGCCCGACAGAGCCCGACAGGGCCCGACAGGGCCCGACGGAGCCCGACAGAGCCCAGTAGATCCCGACAAAGCCCGACAGAGCCCGACAGAGCCCGACAGAGCCCGACAGAGCCCGACAGGGCCCAGTAGAGGACAGTAGAGCCCGACAGAGCCCAGTAGAGCCCGACAGAGCCCGACAGAGCCCGACAGGGCCCGACAGGGCCCGACAGAGCCCGACAGAGTGCAGTAGAGCCGAACAAAGCCCGACAGAGCCCGACAGAGCCCGACAGAGCCCGACAGAGCCCGACAGGGCCCAGTAGAGGACAGTAGAGCCCGACAGAGCCCAGTAGAGCCCGACAGAGCCCGACAGAGCCCGACAGAGCCCGACAGAGCCCGACAGGGCCCGACAGGGCCCGACAGAGCCCGACAGAGCCCGACAGAGCCCGACAGAGCCCGACAGAGCCCAGTAGAGCCCGACAGAGCCCGACAGAGCCCGACAGAGCCCGACAGAGCCCAATAGAGCCCGACAGAGCCCGACAGGGCCCGACAGGGCCCGACAGAGCCCGACAGAGCCCGACAGAGCCCGACAGGGCCCGACAGGGCCCAGTAGAGCCCGACAGAGAACGACAGAGCCCGACAGGGCCCGACAGGGCCCGACAGAGCCCGACAGAGCCCGACAGGGCCCGACAGGGCCCGACAGAGCCCAGTACAGCCCGACAGAGCCCGACAGGGCCCGACAGGGCCCGACAGAGCCCAGTAGAGCCCGACAGAGCCCGACAGAGCCCGACAGAGCCCGACAGAGCCCAATAGAGCCCGACAGAGCCCGACAGCGCCCGACAGAGCCCGACAGAGCCCGACAGGGCCCGACAGGGCCCAGTAGAGCCCGACAGAGCCCGACAGAGCCCGACAGAGCCCGACAGGGCCCGACAGGGCCCAGTAGAGGCCGAAAGAGCCCGACAGAGCACGACAGAGCCCGACAGAGCCCGACAGAGCCCGACAGAGCCCGACAGGGCCCGACAGAGCCCGACAGAGCCCAGTAGAGCCCGACAGAGCCCGACAGAGCCCGACAGAGCCCGACAGGGCCCGACAGAGCCCGACAGAGCCCGACAGGGCCCGACAGGGCCCGACAGGGCCCGACAGAGCCCGACAGAGCCCGACAGGGCCCAGTAGAGCCCGACAGAGCCCGACAGAGCCCGAAAGAGCCCGACAGAGCCCGACAGGGCCCGACAGGGCCCAGTCAGCCCGACAGAGCCCGACAGAGCCCGACAGGGCCCGACAGGGCCCGACAGGGCCCAGTAGAGCCCGACAGAGCCCGACAGAGCCCGACAGGGCCCGACAGGGCCCGACAGAGCCCGACAGAGCCCAGTAGAGCCCGACAGAGCCCGACAGAGCCCGACAGAGCCCAGTAGAGCCCGACAGGGCCCGACAGGGCCCGACAGGGCCCAGTCGAGCCCGACAGAGCCCGACAGAGCCCAGTAGAGCCCAGTAGAGCCCGACAGAGCCCGACAGAGCCCGACA
The DNA here is from genome assembly GCF_036013445.1 of Caloenas nicobarica. Taxonomy (NCBI): domain Eukaryota; kingdom Metazoa; phylum Chordata; class Aves; order Columbiformes; family Columbidae; genus Caloenas; species Caloenas nicobarica. The sequence goes on from NW_027016979.1 coordinate 304,210, forward strand.
GAGCCCGACAGAGCCCGACAGGGCCCGACAGGGCCCGACAGAGCCCAGTAGAGCCCAGTAGAGCCCGACAGAGCCCGACAGAGCCCGACAGAGCACGACAGAGCCCGACAGAGCCCGACAGGGCCCGACAGAGCCCGACAGGGCCCAGTACAGCCCGACAGAGCCCGACAGAGCCCGACAGGGCCCGACAGAGCCCGACAGAGCCCGACAGAGCCCAGTAGAGCCCGACAGAGCCCGACAGAGCCTGACAGAGCCCGACAGGGCCCGACAGAGCCCAGTAGAGCCCAGTAGAGCCCGACAGAGCCCGACAGAGCCCGACAGGGCCCGACAGGGCCCGACAGAGCCCGACAGAGCCCAGTAGAGCCCGACAGAGCCCGACAGAGCCCGACAGAGCCCGATAGAGCCCGACAGGGCCCAGTAGAGCCCAGTAGAGCCCGACAGAGCCCAGTAGAGCCCGACAGAGCCCGACAGAGCCCGACAGGGCCCGACAGGGCCCGACAGAGCCCGACAGAGCCCGACAGGGCCCGACAGGGCCCGACAGAGCCCGACAGAGCCCGACAGGGCCCAGTAGAGCCCGACAGGGCCCGACAGAGCCCGACAGGGCCCGACAGGGCCTGACAGGGCCCGACAGAGCCCGACAGGGCCCAGTACAGCCCGACAGAGCCCGACAGAGCCTGACAGAGCCCGACAGGGCCCGACAGAGCCTGACAGAGCCCGACAGAGCCCAGTAGAGCCCGACAGAGCCCAGTAGAGCCCGACAGGGCCCGACAGAGCCCGACAGAGCCCAGTAGAGCCCAGTAGAGCCCGACAGAGCCCGACAGAGCCCGACAGGGCCCGACAGTGCCCGACAGAGCCCTACAGAGCCCGACAGAGCCCGACAGGGCCCGACAGGGCCCGACAGAGCCCGACAGAGCCCAGTAGAGCCCGACAGAACCCGACAGAGCCCGACAGAGCCCGACAGGGCCCAGTAGAGGACAGTAGAGCCCAACAGAGCCCAGTAGAGCCCAACAGAGCCCGACAGAGCCCGACAGAGCCCGACAGAGCCCGACAGAGCCCGACAGAGCCCGACAGATCGCAGTAGAGCCCGACAGAGCCCGACAGAGCCCGACAGGGCCCGACAGGGCCCGACAGGGCCCGACAGAGCCCGACAGAGCCCGACAGAGCCCGACAGGGCCCGACAGAGCCCGACAGGGAACAGTAGAGTCCAGTAGAGCCCGACAGAGCCCGACAGAGCCCGACAGAACCCGACAGAGCCCGACAAAGCCCAGTAGAGCCCGACAGAGCCCGACAGAGCCCGACAGGGCCCGACAGGGCCCGACAGGGCCCAGTAGAGCCCGAAAGAGCCCAGTAGAGCCCGACAGAGCCCGACAGAGCCCGACAGAGCCCGACAGGGCCCGGCAGGGCCCGACAGGGCCCAGTAGAGCCCAGTAGAGCCCGACAGAGCCCGACAGAGCCCGTCAGGGCCCGACAGGGACCGACAGGGCCGACAGGGCCCGACAGAGCCCGACAGAGCCCAGTAGAGCCCAGTAGAGCCCGACAGAGCCCGACAGAGCCCGACAGAGCCCGAAAGAGCCCGACAGGGCCCAATTGAGCCCAGTAGAGCCCGACAGAGCCCAGTAGAGCCCGACAGAGCCCGACAGGGCCCGACAGAGCCCGACAGAGCCCGACAGAGCCCAGTAGAGCCCGACAGAGCCCGACAGGGCCCGACAGAGCCCAGTAGAGCCCGACAGAGCCCGACAGAGTTCGACAGGGCCCGACAGAGCCCGACAGGGCCCGACAGGGCCCGACTGAGCCCGACAGAGCCCGACAGAGCCCGACAGAGCCCAGTAGAGCCCGACAGAGCCCGACAGAGCCCGACAGGGCCCGACAGGGCCCGACAGGGCCCGACAGGGCCCGACAGAGCCCGACAGAGCCCAGTAGAGCCCGACAGAGCCCGACAGAGCCCGACAGATCCCGACAGAACCCGACAGAGCCCGACAGAGCCCGACAGAGCCTGATAGAGCCCGACAGAGCCCGACAGAGCTCGACAGAGACCAGTAGAGCCCGACAGGGCCCGACAGGGCCCGACAGGGCCCAGTAGAGCCCGACAGAGCCCGACAGAGCCCAGAAGCGCCCAGTAGAGCCCGACAGATCCCGACAGAGCCTGACAGAGCCCGACAGGGCCCGACAGGGCCCGACAGGGCCCGACAGAGACCGACAGGGCACAGTACAGCCCGACAGAGCCCGACAGAGTCCGACAGAGCCCGACAGGGCCCGACAGAACTTGACAGAGCCCGACAGAGCCCAGTAGAGCCCGACAGAGCCCGACAGAGCCCGACAGAGCCCGACAGAGCCCGACAGGGCCCGACAGGGCCCGACAGAGCCCGACAGAGCCCGACAGGGCCCGACAGAGCCCGACAGGGAACAGTAGAGTCCAGTAGAGCCCGACAGAGCCCGACAGAGCCCGACAGAACCCGACAGAGCCCGACAAAGCCCAGTAGAGCCCGACAGAGCCCGACAGAGCCCGACAGGGCCCGACAGGGCCCGACAGGGCCCAGTAGAGCCCGAAAGAGCCCAGTAGAGCCCGACAGAGCCCGACAGAGCCCGACAGAGCCCGACAGGGCCCGGCAGGGCCCGACAGGGCCCAGTAGAGCCCAGTAGAGCCCGACAGAGCCCGACAGAGCCCGTCAGGGCCCGACAGGGCCCGACAGGGCCGACAGGGCCCGACAGAGCCCGACAGAGCCCAGTAGAGCCCAGTAGAGCCCGACAGAGCCCGACAGAGCCCGACAGAGCCCGAAAGAGCCCGACAGGGCCCAATTGAGCCCAGTAGAGCCCGACAGAGCCCAGTAGAGCCCGACAGAGCCCGACAGGGCCCGACAGAGCCCGACAGAGCCCGACAGAGCCCAGTAGAGCCCGACAGAGCCCGACAGGGCCCGACAGAGCCCAGTAGAGCCCGACAGAGCCCGACAGAGTTCGACAGGGCCCGACAGAGCCCGACAGGGCCCGACAGGGCCCGACTGAGCCCGACAGAGCCCGACAGAGCCCGACAGAGCCCAGTAGAGCCCGACAGAGCCCGACAGAGCCCGACAGGGCCCGACAGGGCCCGACAGGGCCCGAAAGAGCCCGACAGAGCCCGACAGAGCCCAGTAGAGCCCGACAGAGCCCGACAGAGCCCGACAGATCCCGACAGAACCCGACAGAGCCCGACAGAGCCCGACAGAGCCTGATAGAGCCCGACAGAGCCCGACAGAGCTCGACAGAGACCAGTAGAGCCCGACAGGGCCCGACAGGGCCCGACAGGGCCCAGTAGAGCCCGACAGAGCCCGACAGAGCCCAGAAGAGCCCAGTAGAGCCCGACAGATCCCGACAGAGCCTGACAGAGCCCGACAGGGCCCGACAGGGCCCGACAGGGCCCGACAGAGACCGACAGGGCACAGTACAGCCCGACAGAGCCCGACAGAGTCCGACAGAGCCCGACAGGGCCCGACAGAACCCGACAGAGCCCGACAGAGCCCAGTAGAGCCCGACAGAGCCCGACAGAGCCCGACAGAGCCCGACAGAGCCCGACAGAGCCCGACAGGGCCCGACAGGGCCCGACAGGGCCCGACAGAGCCCAGTAGAGCCCAGTAGAGCCCGAGAGAGCCCAACAGAGCCCGACAGGGCCCGACAGTGCCCGACAGAGCCCGACAGAGCCCGACAGAGCCCGACAGAGCCCGACAGAGCCCGACAGAGCCCAGTAGAGCCCGACAGAGCCCGACAGAGCCCGACAGGGCCCAGTAGAGGACAGTAGAGCCCGACAGAGCCCAGTAGAGCCCGACAGAGCCCGACAGAGCCCGACAGAGCCCGACAGGGCCCGACAGAGCCCGACAGAGCTCGACAGAGTGCAGTAGAGCCCGACAGAGCCCGACAGAGCCCGACAGAGCCCGACAGGGCCCGACAGAGCCCGACAGAGCCCGACAGGGCCCAGTAGAGCCCGACAGAGCCCGACAGAGCCCGACAGGGCCCGACAGGGCCCGACAGAGCCCGACAGAGCCCAGTAGAGCCCGACAGAGCCCGACAGAGCCCGACAGAGCCCGACAGAGCCCGACACGCCCGACAGGGCCCGACAGAGCCCGACAGCGCCCAGTAGAGCCCGACAGAGCCCGACAGAGCCCGACAGAGCCCGACAGAGCCCGACAGAGCCCAGTAGAGCCCGACAGAGCCCGACAGAGCCCGACAGAGCCCGACAGGGCCCGACAGGGCCCGACAGGGCCCAGTAGTGCCCGACAGAGTCCGACAGAGCCCGACAGAGCCCGACAGGGCCCGACAGGGCCCGACAGAGCCCGACAGAGCCCGACAGGGCCCAGTAGAGCCCGACAGAGCCCGACAGAGCCCGACAGAGCCCAGTAGAGCTCGACAGAGCCCGACAGAGCCCAGTAGAGCCCAGTAGAGCCCGACAGAGCCCGACAGAGCCCGACAGAGCCCGACAGGGCCCGACAGGGCCCGACAGAGCCCAGTAGAGCCCAGTAGAGCCCGACAGAGCCCAACAGAGCCCGACAGAGCCCGACAGAGCCCGACAGGGCCCGACAGAGCCCGACAGAGCCCGACAGAGCCCGACAGAGCCCGACAGAGCCCAGTTGAGCCCGACAGAGCCCGACAGAGCCCGACAGGGCCCAGTAGAGCCCGACAGAGCCCGCCAGAGCCCGACAGAGCCCGACAGGACCCAGTAGAGCCCGACAGAGTCCGACAGAGCCCGACAGAGCCCGACAGAGCCCGACAGGGCCCAGTAGAGCCCGACAGAGCCCGACAGAGCCCGACAGAGCCCGACAGGGCCCGACAGGGCCCGACAGGGCCCGACAGAGCCCGACAGGGCCCGACAGAGGTCGACAGAGCCCGACAGGGCCCGACAGGGCCCGACAGGGCCCAGTAGAGCCCGACAGAGCCCGACAGAGCCTGAGAGGGCCCGACAGGGCCCGACAGAGCCCGACAGAGCCCGACAGGGCCCGACAGAGCCCGACAGAGCCCAGTAGAGCCCGACAGAGCCCGACAGAGCCCGACAGAGCCCGACAGGGCCCGACAGGGCCCGACAGGGCCCAGTAGAGCCCGACAGAGCCCGACAGAGCCCGACAGGGCCCGACAGGGCCCGACAGGGCCCGACAGGGCCCAGTAGAGCCCGACAGAGCCCGACAGAGCCCGACAGAACCCGACAGAGCCCGACAGAGCCCGACAGAGCCCGACAGGGCCCGACAGGGCCCGACAGAGCCCGACAGAGCCCGACAGGGCCCAGTAGAGCCCAACAGAGCCCGACAGAGCCCGACAGGGCCCGAGAGGGCCCAGTACAGCCCGACAGAGCCCGACAGAGCCCGACAGGGCCCGACAGAGCCCGACAGAGCCCGACAGAGCCCAGTAGAGCCCGACAGAGCCCGACAGAGCCCGACAGGGCCCGACAAGGCCCAACAGGGCCCGACAGAGCCCGACAGAGCCCGACAGAGCCCGACAGAGCCCGACAGTGCCCGACAGAGCCCGACAGAGCCCGACAGAGCCCAGTAGAGCCCGAGAGAGCCCGACAGAGCCCGACAGGGCCCGACAGTGCCCGACAGAGCCCGACAGAGCCCGACAGAGCCCGACAGGGCCCGACAGGGCCCGACGGAGCCCGACAGAGCCCAGTAGATCCCGACAAAGCCCGACAGAGCCCGACAGAGCCCGACAGAGCCCGACAGAGCCCGACAGGGCCCAGTAGAGGACAGTAGAGCCCGACAGAGCCCAGTAGAGCCCGACAGAGCCCGACAGAGCCCGACAGGGCCCGACAGGGCCCGACAGAGCCCGACAGAGCGCAGTAGAGCCCGACAAAGCCCGACAGAGCCCGACAGAGCCCGACAGAGCCCGACAGAGCCCGACAGGGCCCAGTAGAGGACAGTAGAGCCCGACAGAGCCCAGTAGAGCCCGACAGAGCCCGACAGAGCCCGACAGAGCCCGACAGAGCCCGACAGGGCCCGACAGGGCCCGACAGAGCCCGACAGAGCGCAGTAGAGCCCGACAGAGCCCGACAGAGCCCGACAGAGCCCGACAGGGCCCGACAGGGCCCGACAGGGCCCGACAGAGCCCGACAGAGCCCGACAGGGCCCAGTAGAGCCCGACAGAGCCCGACAGAGCCCGACAGGGCCCGACAGGGCCCGACAGAGCCCAGTAGAGCCCGACAGAGCCCGACAGAGCCCGACAGAGCCCGACAGGGCCCAGTAGAGCCCGACAGAGCCCGACAGAGCCCGACAGAGCCCGACAGAGCCCGACAGGGCCCGACAGAGACCGACAGAGCCCGACAGGGCCCGACAGAGCCCGACAGGGCCCAGTAGAGCCCGACAGAGAACGACAGAGCCCGACAGGGCCCGACAGGGCCCGACAGAGCCCGACAGAGCCCGACAGGGCCCGACAGAGCCCAGTAGAGCCCGACAGAGCCCGACAGAGCCCGACAGAGCCCGACAGAGCCCAATAGAGCCCGACAGAGCCCGACAGGGCCCGACAGGGCCCGACAGAGCCCGACAGAGCCCGACAGAGCCCGACAGGGCCCGACAGGGCCCAGTAGAGCCCGACAGAGAACGACAGAGCCCGACAGGGCCCGACAGAGCCCAGTACAGCCCGACAGAGCCCGACAGGGCCCGACAGGGCCCGACAGAGCCCAGTAGAGCCCGACAGAGCCCGACAGAGCCCGACAGAGCCCGACAGAGCCCGACAGAGCCCGACAGGGCCCGACAGAGCCCGACAGGGCCCGACAGAGCCCAGTAGAGCCCGACAGAGCCCGACAGAGCCCGACAGAGCCCGACAGAGCCCGACAGAGCCCGACAGAGCCCGACAGAGCCCGACAGAGCCCGACAGGGCCCGACAGGGCCCAGTAGAGCCCGACAGAGCCCGACAGAGCCCGACAGAGCCCGACAGGGCCCGACAGGGCCCAGTAGAGGCCGAAAGAGCCCGACAGAGCACGACAGAGCCCGACAGAGCCCGACAGAGCCCGACAGAGCCCGACAGGGCCCGACAGGGCCCGACAGAGCCCAGTAGAGCCCGACAGAGCCCGACAGGGCCCGACAGAGCCCGACAGGGCCCGACAGGGCCCGACAGGGCCCGACAGGGCCCGACAGAGCCCGACAGAGCCCGACAGGGCCCAGTAGAGCCCGACAGAGCCCGACAGAGCCCGAAAGAGCCCGACAGAGCCCGACAGGGCCCGACAGGGCCCAGTCAGCCCGACAGAGCCCGACAGGGCCCGACAGGGCCCGACAGGGCCCGACAGGGCCCAGTAGAGCCCGACAGAGCCCGACAGAGCCCGACAGGGCCCGACAGGGCCCGACAGAGCCCGACAGAGCCCAGTAGAGCCCGACAGAGCCCGACAGAGCCCAGTAGAGCCCGACAGGGCCCGACAGGGCCCGACAGGGCCCAGTCGAGCCCGACAGAGCCCGACAGAGCCCAGTAGAGCCCAGTAGAGCCCGACAGAGCCCGACAGAGCCCGACAGAGCCCGACAGGGCCCGACAGGGCCCGACAGAGCCCAGTAGAGCCCAGTAGAGCCCGACAGAGCCCGACAGAGCCCGACAGAGCACGACAGAGCCCGACAGAGCCCGACAGGGCCCGACAGAGCCCGACAGGGCCCAGTACAGCCCGACAGAGCCCGACAGAGCCCGACAGGGCCCGACAGAGCCCGACAGAGCCCGACAGAGCCCAGTAGAGCCCGACAGAGCCCGACAGAGCCTGACAGGGCCCGACAGGGCCCGACAGAGCCCAGTAGAGCCCAGTAGAGCCCGACAGAGCCCGACAGAGCCCGACAGGGCCCGACAGGGCCCGACAGAGCCCGACAGAGCCCAGTAGAGCCCGACAGAGCCCGACAGAGCCCGACAGAGCCCGATAGAGCCCGACAGGGCCCAGTAGAGCCCAGTAGAGCCCGACAGAGCCCAGTAGAGCCCGACAGAGCCCGACAGAGCCCGACAGGGCCCGACAGGGCCCGACAGAGCCCGACAGAGCCCGACAGGGCCCGACAGGGCCTGACAGAGCCCGACAGAGCCCGACAGGGCCCAGTAGAGCCCGACAGGGCCCGACAGAGCCCGACAGGGCCCGACAGGGCCTGACAGGGCCCGACAGAGCCCGACAGGGCCCAGTACAGCCCGACAGAGCCCGACAGAGCCTGACAGAGCCCGACAGGGCCCGACAGAGCCCGACAGAGCCCGACAGAGCCCAGTAGAGCCCGACAGAGCCCAGTAGAGCCCGACAGGGCCCGACAGAGCCCGACAGAGCCCAGTAGAGCCCAGTAGAGCCCGACAGAGCCCGACAGAGCCCGACAGGGCCCGACAGTGCCCGACAGAGCCCTACAGAGCCCGACAGAGCCCGACAGGGCCCGACAGGGCCCGACAGAGCCCGACAGAGCCCAGTAGAGCCCGACAGAACCCGACAGAGCCCGACAGAGCCCGACAGGGCCCAGTAGAGGACAGTAGAGCCCGACAGAGCCCAGTAGAGCCCAACAGAGCCCGACAGAGCCCGACAGAGCCCGACAGAGCCCGACAGGGCCCGACAGAGCCCGACAGAGCCCGACAGATCGCAGTAGAGCCCGACAGAGCCCGACAGAGCCCGACAGAGCCCGACAGGGCCCGACAGGGCCCGACAGGGCCCGACAGAGCCCGACAGAGCCCGACAGAGCCCGACAGGGCCCGACAGAGCCCGACAGAGCCCAGTAGAGCCCGACAGAGCCCGACAGAGCCCGACAGAACCCGACAGAGCCCGACAAAGCCCAGTAGAGCCCGACAGAGCCCGACAGAGCCCGACAGGGCCCGACAGGGCCCGACAGGGCCCAGTAGAGCCCGAAAGAGCCCAGTAGAGCCCGACAGAGCCCGACAGAGCCCGACAGAGCCCGACAGGGCCCGGCAGGGCCCGACAGGGCCCAGTAGAGCCCAGTAGAGCCCGACAGAGCCCGACAGAGCCCGTCAGGGCCCGACAGGGCCCGACAGGGCCGACAGGGCCCGACAGAGCCCGACAGAGCCCAGTAGAGCCCAGTAGAGCCCGACAGAGCCCGACAGAGCCCGACAGAGCCCGAAAGAGCCCGAAAGAGCCCGACAGGGCCCAATTGAGCCCAGTAGAGCCCGACAGAGCCCAGTAGAGCCCGACAGAGCCCGACAGGGCCCGACAGAGCCCGACAGAGCCCGACAGAGCCCAGTAGAGCCCGACAGAGCCCGACAGGGCCCGACAGAGCCCAGTAGAGCCCGACAGAGCCCGACAGAGTTCGACAGGGCCCGACAGAGCCCGACAGGGCCCGACAGGGCCCGACTGAGCCCGACAGAGCCCGACAGAGCCCGACAGAGCCCAGTAGAGCCCGACAGAGCCCGACAGAGCCCGACAGGGCCCGACAGGGCCCGACAGGGCCCGAAAGAGCCCGACAGAGCCCGACAGAGCCCAGTAGAGCCCGACAGAGCCCGACAGAGCCCGACAGATCCCGACAGAACCCGACAGAGCCCGACAGAGCCCGACAGAGCCTGATAGAGCCCGACAGAGCCCGACAGAGCTCGACAGAGACCAGTAGAGCCCGACAGGGCCCGACAGGGCCCGACAGGGCCCAGTAGAGCCCGACAGAGCCCGACAGAGCCCAGAAGAGCCCAGTAGAGCCCGACAGATCCCGACAGAGCCTGACAGAGCCCGACAGGGCCCGACAGGGCCCGACAGGGCCCGACAGAGACCGACAGGGCACAGTACAGCCCGACAGAGCCCGACAGAGTCCGACAGAGCCCGACAGGGCCCGACAGAACCCGACAGAGCCCGACAGAGCCCATAGAGTAGCAGAGCCCGACAGAGCCCGACAGAGCCCGACAGAGCCCGACAGAGCCCGACAGAGCCCGACAGAGCCCGACAGAGCCCGACAGGGCCCGACAGGGCCCGACAGGGCCCGACAGAGCCCGACAGAGCCCGACAGGGCCCGACAGAGCCCGACAGGGAACAGTAGAGTCCAGTAGAGCCCGACAGAGCCCGACAGAGCCCGACAGAACCCGACAGAGCCCGACAAAGCCCAGTAGAGCCCGACAGAGCCCGACAGAGCCCGACAGGGCCCGACAGGGCCCGACAGGGCCCAGTAGAGCCCGAAAGAGCCCAGTAGAGCCCGACAGAGCCCGACAGAGCCCGACAGAGCCCGACAGGGCCCGGCAGGGCCCGACAGGGCCCAGTAGAGCCCAGTAGAGCCCGACAGAGCCCGACAGAGCCCGTCAGGGCCCGACAGGGCCCGACAGGGCCGACAGGGCCCGACAGAGCCCGACAGAGCCCAGTAGAGCCCAGTAGAGCCCGACAGAGCCCGACAGAGCCCGACAGAGCCCGACAGGGCCCAATTGAGCCCAGTAGAGCCCGACAGAGCCCAGTAGAGCCCGACAGAGCCCGACAGGGCCCGACAGAGCCCGACAGAGCCCGACAGAGCCCAGTAGAGCCCGACAGAGCCCGACAGGGCCCGACAGGGCCCAGTAGAGCCCGACAGAGCCCGACAGAGTTCGACAGGGCCCGACAGAGCCCGACAGGGCCCGACAGGGCCCGACTGAGCCCGACAGAGCCCGACAGAGCCCGACAGAGCCCAGTAGAGCCCGACAGAGCCCGACAGAGCCCGACAGGGCCCGACAGGGCCCGACAGGGCCCGAAAGAGCCCGACAGAGCCCGACAGAGCCCAGTAGAGCCCGACAGAGCCCGACAGAGCCCGACAGATCCCGACAGAACCCGACAGAGCCCGACAGAGCCCGACAGAGCCTGATAGAGCCCGACAGAGCCCGACAGAGCTCGACAGAGACCAGTAGAGCCCGACAGGGCCCGACAGGGCCCGACAGGGCCCAGTAGAGCCCGACAGAGCCCGACAGAGCCCAGAAGAGCCCAGTAGAGACCGACAGATCCCGACAGAGCCTGACAGAGCCCGACAGGGCCCGACAGGGCCCGACAGGGCCCGACAGAGACCGACAGGGCACAGTACAGCCCGACAGAGCCCGACAGAGTCCGACAGAGCCCGACAGGGCCCGACAGAACCCGACAGAGCCCGACAGAGCCCAGTAGAGCCCGACAGAGCCCGACAGAGCCCGACAGAGCCCGACAGAGCCCGACAGAGCCCGACAGGGCCCGACAGGGCCCGACAGGGCCCGACAGAGCCCAGTAGAGCCCAGTAGAGCCCGAGAGAGCCCAACAGAGCCCGACAGGGCCCGACAGTGCCCGACAGAGCCCGACAGAGCCCGACAGAGCCCGACAGAGCCCGACAGAGCCCGACAGGGCCCAGTAGAGCCCAGTAGAGCCCGAGAGAGCCCGACAGAGCCCGACAGGGCCCGACAGTGCCCGACAGAGCCCGACAGAGCCCGACAGAGCCCGACAGAGCCCGACAGGGCCCGACAGAGCCCGACAGAGCCCAGTAGAGCCAGACAGAGCCCGACAGAGCCCGACAGAGCCCGACAGGGCCCGACAGGGCCCGACAGGGCCCGACAGAGCCCGACAGAGCCCGACAGGGCCCAGTAGAGCCCGACAGAGCCCGACAGAGCCTGACAGAGCCCGACAGGGCCCGACAGGGCCCAGTAGAGCCCGACAGAGCCCGACAGAGCCCAGTAGAGCCCGAGAGAGCCCGACAGAGCCCGACAGAGCCCGACAGTGCCCGACAGAGCCCAGTAGAGCCCGACAGAGCCCGACAGAGCCCGACAGAGCCCGACAGGGCCCGACAGAGCCCGACAGAGCCCGACAGGGCCCGACAGGGCCCAGTAGAGCCCGACAGAGCCCGACAGAGCCCGACAGGGCCCGACAGAGCCCGACAGAGCCCGACAGGGCCCGACAGAGCCCGACAGAGCCCGACAGGGCCCGACAGGGCCCAGTAGAGCCCGACAGGGCCCGACAGGGCCCGACAGAGCCCGACAGGGCCCGACAGAGCCCGACAGGGCCCGACAGGGCCCGACAGAGCCCAGTAGAGCCCAGTAGAGCCCGACAGAGCCCAACAGAGCCCGACAGAGCCCGACAGAGCCCGACAGAGCCCGACAGGGCCCGACAGAGCCCGACAGAGCCCGACAGAGCCCAGTAGAGCCCGACAGAGCCCGACAGAGCCCGACAGAGCCCGACAGAGCCCGACAGGGCCCAGTAGAGGACAGTAGAGCCCGACAGAGCCCAGTAGAGCCCGACAGAGCCCGACAGGGCCCGACAGAGCCCGACAGAGCCCGACAGAGCCCAGTAGAGCCCGACAGAGCCCGACAGAGCCCGACAGGGCCCGACAGAGCCCGACAGGGCCCGACAGGGCCCGACAAAGCCCGACAGAGCCCAGTAGAGCCCGACAGAGCCCGACAGAGCCCGACAGGGCCCGACAGGGCCCGAAAGAGCCCGACAGAGCCCGACAGAGCCCAGTAGAGCCCGACAGAGCCCGACAGAGCCCGACAGAGCCCGACAGAGCCCGACAGAGCCCGACAGAGCCCAGTAGAGCCCGACAGGGCCCGACAGGGCCCGACAGGGCCCAGTAGAGCCCGACAGAGCCCGACAGAGCCCAGAAGAGCCAAGTAGAGCCCGACAGAGCCCGACAGAGCCCGACAGGGCCCAGTAGAGCCCGATAGAGCCCGACAGAGCCTGACAGAGCCCGACAGAGCCCGACAGAGCCCAGTAGAGCCCGACAGGGCCCGACAGGGCCCGACAGGGCCCAGTAGAGCCCGACAGAGCCCAGAAGAGCCCAGTAGAGCCCGACAGAGCCCGACAGAGCCCGACAGGGCCCGACAGGGCCCGACAGAGCCCGACAGAGCCCGACAGGGCCCGACAGGGCCCGACAGAGCCCGACAGAGCCCGACAGGGCCCGACAGGGCCCGACAGAGCCCGACAGAGCTCGACAGAGCCCAGTAGAGCCCGACAGAGCCCGACAGAGCCCGACAGGGCCCGACAGGGCCCGACAGGGCCCAGTAGAGCCCGACAGAGCCCGACAGAGCCCGACAGGGCCCGACAGGGCCCAGTAGAGCCCGACAGAGCCCGACAGAGCCCGACAGAACCCGACAGAGCCCGACAGAGCCCGACAGGGCCCAGTAGAGGACAGTAGAGCCCGACAGAGCCCAGTAGAGCCCGACAGAGCCCGACAGAGCCCGACAGAGCCCGACAGGGCCCGACAGGGCCTAGTAGAGGCCGAAAGAGCCCGACAGAGCACGACAGAGCCCAGTAGAGCCCGACAGAGCCCGAAAGAGCCCGACAGAGACCGACAGGGCCCGACAGGGCCCAGTCAGCCCGACAGAGCCCGACAGAGCCCGACAGAGCCTGACAGGGCCCGACAGGGCCCGACAGGGCCCAGTAGAGCCCGACAGAGCCCGACAGAGCCCGACAGGGCCCGACAGGGCCCGACAGGGCCCGACAGAGCCCGACAGAGCCCAGTAGAGCCCGACAGAGCCCGACAGAGCCCGACAGAGCCCAGTAGAGCCCGACAGGGCCCGACAGGGCCCGACAGGGCCCAGTAGAGCCCGACAGAGCCCGACAGAGCCCAGTAGAGCCCAGTAGAGCCCGACAGAGCCCGACAGAGCCCGACAGAGCCCGACAGGGCCCAACAGAGCCCGACAGAGCCCGACAGGTCCTGACAGAGCCCAGTAGAGCCCAGTAGAGCCCGACAGAGCCCGACAGAGCACGACAGAGCCCGACAGAGCCCGACAGGGCCCGACAGAGCCCGACAGGGCCCAGTACAGCCCGACAGAGCCCGACAGAGCCCGACAGGGCCCGACAGAGCCCGACAGAGCCCGACAGAGCCCAGTAGAGCCCGACAGAGCCCGACAGAGCCCGACAGAGCCCGACAGGGCCCGACAGAGCCCGACAGGGCCCGACAGGGCCCAGTAGAGCCCAGAAGAGCCCGACAGAGCCCGACAGGGCCCGACAGAGCCCGACAGAGCCCGACAGAGCCCGACAGGGCCCGACAGAGCCCAGTAGAGCCCGACAGAGCCCGACAGAGCCCGAGAGAGCCCGACAGAGCCCGACAGAGCCCGAGAGAGCCCGACAGGGCCCGACAGGGCCCGACAGGGCCCAGTAGAGCCCGACAGAGCCCGACAGAGCCCGACAGAGCCCGACAGAGCCCGACAGAGCCCGACAGGGCCCGACAGGGCCCAGTAGAGGCCGAAAGAGCCCGACAGAGCACGACAGAGCCCAGTAGAGCCCGACAGAGCCCGAAAGAGCCCGACAGAGACCGACAGGGCCCGACAGGGCCCAGTCAGCCCGACAGAGCCCGACAGAGCCCGACAGAGCCTGACAGGGCCCGACAGGGCCCGACAGGGCCCAGTAGAGCCCGACAGAGCCCGACAGAGCCCGACAGGGCCCGACAGGGCCCGACAGGGCCCGACAGAGCCCGACAGAGCCCAGTAGAGCCCGACAGAGCCCGACAGAGCCCGACAGAGCCCAGTAGAGCCCGACAGGGCCCGACAGGGCCCGACAGGGCCCAGTAGAGCCCGACAGAGCCCGACAGAGCCCAGTAGAGCCCAGTAGAGCCCGACAGAGCCCGACAGAGCCCGACAGAGCCCGACAGGGCCCAACAGAGCCCGACAGAGCCCGACAGGTCCTGACAGAGCCCAGTAGAGCCCAGTAGAGCCCGACAGAGCCCGACAGAGCACGACAGAGCCCGACAGAGCCCGACAGGGCCCGACAGAGCCCGACAGGGCCCAGTACAGCCCGACAGAGCCCGACAGAGCCCGACAGGGCCCGACAGAGCCCGACAGAGCCCGACAGAGCCCAGTAGAGCCCGACAGAGCCCGACAGAGCCCGACAGAGCCCGACAGGGCCCGACAGAGCCCGACAGGGCCCGACAGGGCCCAGTAGAGCCCAGAAGAGCCCGACAGAGCCCGACAGGGCCCGACAGAGCCCGACAGAGCCCGACAGAGCCCGACAGGGCCCGACAGAGCCCAGTAGAGCCCGACAGAGCCCGACAGAGCCCGACAGAGCCCGACAGAGCCCGACAGGGCCCAGTAGAGCCCAGTAGAGCCCGACAGAGCCCAGTAGAGCCCGACAGAGCCCGACAGAGCCCGACAGGGCCCGACAGGGCCCGACAGAGCCCGACAGAGCCCGACAGGGCCCGACAGGGCCCGACAGGGCCCGACAGGGCCCAGTAGAGCCCGACAGAGCCCGACAGAGCCCGACAGGGCCCGACAGGGCCCGACAGAGCCCGACAGGGCCCGACAGGGCCCGACAGGGCCCGACAGAGCCCGACAGAGCCCAGTACAGCCCGAG
The DNA here is from genome assembly GCF_036013445.1 of Caloenas nicobarica. NCBI lineage: Eukaryota > Metazoa > Chordata > Aves > Columbiformes > Columbidae > Caloenas > Caloenas nicobarica. The sequence continues at coordinate 319,358 of NW_027016979.1, forward strand.
AGAGCCCGACAGAGCCCGACAGAGCCCGACAGGGCCCGACAGAGCCCGACAGAGCCCAGTAGAGCCCGACAGAGCCCGACAGGGCCCGACAGGGCCCGACAGAGCCCAGTAGAGCCCGACAGAGCCCGAAAGAGCCCGACAGGGCCCGACAGTGCCCGACAGAGCCCGACAGAGCCCGACAGAGCCCGACAGGGCCCGACAGAGCCCGACAGAGCCCAGTAGAGCCCGACAGAGCCCGACAGAGCCCGACAGGGCCCAGTAGAGGACAGTAGAGCCCGACAGAGCCCAGTAGAGCCCGACAGAGCCCGACAGAGCCCGACAGGGCCCGACAGGGCCCGACAGGGCCCGACAGAGCGCAGTAGAGCCCGACAGAGCCCGACAGAGCCCGACAGAGCCCGACAGGGCCCGACAGGGCCCGACAGAGCCCGACAGAGCCCGACAGAGCCCGACAGGGCCCAGTAGAGCCCGACAGAGCCCGACAGAGCCCGACAGGGCCCAGTAGAGCCCGACAGAGCCCGACAGAGCCCGACAGAGCCCGACAGGGCCCAGTAGAGCCCGACAGAGCCCGACAGAGCCCGACAGAGCCCGACAGGGCCCGACAGGGCCCGACAGGGCCCGACAGAGCCCGACAGGGCCCGACAGAGCCCGACAGGGCCCAGTAGAGCCCGACAGAGCCCGACAGAGCCCGACAGGGCCCGACAGGGCCCGACAGAGCCCGACAGGGCCCGACAGAGCCCGACAGAGCCCAGTAGAGCCCGACAGAGCCCGACAGAGCCCGACAGAGCCCGACAGAGCCCGACAGAGCCCAGTAGAGCCCGACAGAGCCCGACAGAGCCCGACAGAGCCCGACAGGGCCCGACAGGGCCCGACAGGGCCCAGTAGAGCCCGACAGAGCCCGACAGAGCCCGACAGAGCCCGACAGGGCCCGACAGGGCGCAGTAGAGGCCGAAAGAGCCCGACAGAGCCCGACAGAGCCCGACAGAGCCCGACAGAGCCCGACAGGGCCCGACAGAGCCCGACAGGGCCCAGTAGAGCCCGACAGAGCCCGACAGAGCCCGACAGAGCCCGACAGAGCCCGACAGGGCCCGACAGGGCCCAGTAGAGCCCGACAGAGCCCGACAGAGCCCGACAGGGCCCGACAGGGCCCGACAGAGCCCGACAGAGCCCGACAGGGCCCGACAGAGCCCGACAGAGCCCAGTAGAGCCCGACAGAGCCCGACAGGGCCCGACAGAGCCCGACAGAGCCCGACAGAACCCAGTAGAGCCCGACAGGGCCCGACAGAGCCCGACAGAGCCCGACAGGGCCCGACAGAGCCCGACAGAGCCCAGTAGAGCCCGACAGAGCCCGAAAGAGCCCGACAGAGCCCGACAGGGCCCGACAGGGCCCAGTCAGCCCGACAGAGCCCGACAGAGCCCGACAGAGCCCGACAGGGCCCGACAGGGCCCGACAGGGCCCAGTAGAGCCCGACAGAGCCCGACAGAGCCCGACAGGGCCCGACAGGGCCCGACAGAGCCCGACAGAGCCCGACAGGGCCCGACAGAGCCCGACAGAGCCCAGTAGAGCCCGACAGAGCCCGACAGAGCCCGACAGAGCCCGACAGAACCCAGTAGAGCCCGACAGGGCCCGACAGGGCCCAGTAGAGCCCGACAGAGCCCGACAGAGCCCAGTAGAGCCCAGTAGAGCCCGACAGAGCCCGACAGAGCCCGACAGAGCCCGACAGAGCCCGACAGAGCCCAGTAGAGCCCAGTAGAGCCCGACAGAGCCCGACAGGGCCCGACAGAGCCCGACAGAGCCCGACAGGGCCCGACAGAGCCCGACAGGGCCCGACAGGGCCCGACAGAGCCCGACAGGGCCCGACAGGGCCCGACAGGGCCCGACAGAGCCCGAGAGGGCCCAGTACAGCCCGACAGAGCCCGACAGAGCCCGACAGGGCCCGACAGAGCCCGACAGAGCCCGACAGAGCCCAGTAGAGCCCGACAGAGCCCGACAGAGCCCGACAGGGCCCGACAGGGCCCGACAGGGCCCGACAGGGCCCGACAGAGCCCAGTAGAGCCCAGTAGAGCCCGACAGAGCCCGACAGGGCCCGACAGAGCCCGACAGGGCCCGACAGGGCCCGACAGGGCCCGACAGAGCCCAGTAGAGCCCGACAGAGCCCGACAGAGCCCGACAGGACCCAGTAGAGCCCAGTAGAGCCCGACAGAGCCCAGTAGAGCCCGACAGAGCCCGACAGGGCCCGACACGGCCCGACAGTGCCGGACAGAGCCCGACAGGGCCCGACAGAGCCCGACAGAGCCCGACAGGGCCCAGTAGAACCCGACAGGGCCCGACAGAGCCCGACAGGGCCCGACAGAGCCCGACAGGGCCCAGTACAGCCCAACAGAGCCCGACAGAGCCCGACAGAGCCCGACAGGGCCCGACAGAGCCCGACAGAGCCCAGTAGAGCCCGACAGAGCCCGACAGGGCCCGACAGGGCCCGACAGGGCCCGACAGAGCCCGACAGAGCCCAGTAGAGCCCAGTAGAGCCCGACAGAGCCCGACAGAGCCCGACAGGGCCCGACAGGGCCCGACAGGGCCCGACAGGGCCCGACAGAGCCCGACAGAGCCCGACAGGGCCCGACAGAGCCCGACAGAGCCCAGTAGAGCCCGACAGAGCCCGACAGGGCCCGACAGAGCCCGACAGAGCCCGACAGAGCGCAGTAGAGCCCGAGAGAGCCCGAAAGAGCCCGACAGAGCCCGACAGGGCCCGACAGGGCCCGACAGAGCCCGACAGAGCCCGACAGGGCCCGACAGGGCCCGACAGAGCCCGACAGGGCCCGACAGAGCCCGACAGGGCCCAGTAGAGCCCGACAGGGCCCGACAGAGCCCGACAGGGCCCGACAGGGCCCAGTACAGCCCGACAGAGCCCGACAGAGCCCGACAGAGCCCGACAGGGCCCGACAGTGCCCGACAGAGCCCGACAGAGCCCGACAGGGCCCGACAGAGCCCGACAGAGCCCAGTAGACCCCGACAGAGCCCGACAGAGCCCGACAGAGCCCGACAGAGCCCGACAGAGCCCGACAGAGCCCGACAGAGCCCAGTAGAGCCCGACAGAGCCCAGTAGAGCCCGACAGAGGCCGACAGAGCCCGACAGAGCCCGACAGGGCCTGACAGAGCCCGACAGAGCCCGACAGAGCGCAGTAGAGCCCGACAGAGCCCGAAAGAGCTCGACAGAGCCCGACAGGGCCCGACAGGGCCCGACAGAGCCCGACAGAGCCCGACAGGGCCCAGTAGAGCCCGACAGGGCCCGACAGGGCCCGACAGAGCCCGACAGGGCCCAGTACAGCCCGACAGAGCCCGACAGAGCCCGACAGAGCCCGACAGGGCCCGACAGAGCCCGACAGAGCTCGACAGAGCCCGACAGGGCCCGACAGGGCCCGACAGGGCCCGACAGAGCCCAGTAGAGCCCAGTAGAGTTCGAGAGAGCCCGACAGAGCCCGACAGGGCCCGACAGGGCCCGACAGAGCCCGACAGAGCCCGACAGAGCCCAACAGGGCCCGACAGAGCCCGACAGAGCCCGACAGAGCCCGACAGAGCCCAGTAGATCCCGACAGATCCCGACAGAGCCCGACAGAGCCCGACAGGGCCCGACAGAGCCCGACAGAGCCCGACAGAGCGCAGTACAGCCCGACAGAGCCCGACAGAGCCCGACAGAGCCCGACAGGGCCCAGTAGAGCCCGACAGAGCCCGACAGAGCCCGACAGGGCCCGACAGAGCCCGACAGAGCCCGACAGGGCCCAGTAGAGCCCGACAGAGCCCGACAGAGCCCGACAGAGCCCGACAGAGCCCGACAGAGCCCGACAGGGCCCGACAGGGCCCAGTAGAGCCCGACAGAGCCCGACAGAGCCCGAGAGGGCCCGACAGGGCCCGACAGAGCCCGACAGAGCCCGACAGAGCCCGACAGAGCCCAGTAGAGCCCGACAGAGCCCGACAGAGCCCGACAGAGCCCGACAGAGCCCAGTAGAGCCCGACAGAGCCCGACAGAGCCCGAGAGAGCCCGACAGGGCCCGACAGGGCCCGACAGGGCCCAGTAGAGCCCGACAGAGCCCGACAGAGCCCGACAGGGCCCGACAGGGCCCAGTAGAGGCCGAAAGAGCCCGACAGAGCACGACAGAGCCCGACAGAGCCCGACAGAGCCCGACAGGGCCCGACAGAGCCCGACAGGGCCCAGTAGAGCCCGACAGAGCCCGACAGAGCACGACAGGGCCCGACAGGGCCCGACAGGGCCCGACAGGTCCTGACAGAGCCCAGTAGAGCCCGACAGAGCCCGACAGAGCCCGACAGAGCCCGACAGGGCCCGACAGAGCCCGACAGGGCCCGACAGGGCCCGACAGGGCCCGACAGAGCCCGAGAGGGCCCAGTACAGCCCGACAGAGCCCGACAGGGCCCGACAGAGCCCGACAGAGCCCGACAGAGCCCAGTAGAGCCCGACAGAGCCCGACAGAGCCCGACAGGGCTAGACAGGGCCCGACAGAGCCCAGTAGAGCCCAGTAGAGCCCGACAGAGCCCGACAGGGCCCGACAGAGCCCGACAGGGCCCGACAGAGCCCGACAGAGCCCAGTAGAGCCCGACAGAGCCCGACAGAGCCCGACAGAGCCCGACAGGGCCCAGTAGAGCCCAGTAGAGCCCGACAGAGCCCAGTAGAGCCCGACAGAGCCCGACAGAGCCCGACAGGGCCCGACAGGGCCCGACAGAGCCCGACAGAGCCCGACAGGGCCCGACAGGGCCCGACAGAGCCCGACAGAGCCCGACAGGGCCCAGTAGAGCCCGACAGGGCCCGACAGGGCCCAGTACAGCCCGACAGAGCCCGACAGAGCCCGACAGAGCCCGACAGGGCCCGACAGGGCCCAGTAGAGCCCGACAGAGCCCGACAGGGCCCGACAGGGCCCGACAGGGCCCGACAGGGCCCGACAGAGCCCGACAGAGCCCAGTAGAGCCCGACAGAGCCCGACAGAGCCCGACAGGGCCCGACAGTGCCCGACAGAGCCCGACAGAGCCCGACAGAGCCCGACAGGGCCCGACAGAGCCCGACAGAGCCCAGTAGAGCCCGACAGAGGCCGACAGAGCCCGACAGGGCCCAGTAGAGGACAGTAGAGCCCGACAGAGCCCAGTAGAGCCCGACAGAGCCCGACAGAGCCCGACAGAGCCCGACAGGGCCCGACAGAGCCCGACAGAGCCCGACAGAGCCCGACAGAGCCCGACAGAGCCCGACAGGGCCCGACAGGGCCCGACAGAGCCCGACAGGGCCCGACAGGGCCCGACAGGGCCCGACAGAGCCCGACAGAGCCCGACAGAGCCCAACAGGGCCCAGTAGAGCCCGACAGAGCCCGACAGGGCCCGACAGGGCCCGACAGAGCCCGACAGGGCCCGACAGAGCCCGACAGAGCCCGACAGAGCCCGACAGAGCCCGACAGGGCCCAGTAGAGCCCGACAGAGCCCGACAGAGCCCGACAGAGACCGACAGGGCCCGACAGAGCGCAGTAGAGCCCGACAGAGCCCGACAGAGCCCAGTAGAGCCCAGTAGAGCCCGACAGAGCCCGACAGAGCCCGACAGAGCCCGACAGGGCCCGACAGAGCCCGACAGAGCCCGACAGGGCCCGACAGGGCCCGACAGAGCCCGACAGAGCCCAGTAGAGCCCGACAGAGCCCGACAGGGCCCGACAGGGCCCGACAGAGCCTGACAAAGCCCAGAAGAGCCCAGTAGAGCCCGACAGAGCCCGACAGAGCCCGACAGGGCCCGACAGTGCCCCACAGATCCCGACAGAGCCCGACAGAGCCCGACAGGGCCCGACAGAGCCCGACAGAGCCCAGTAGAGCCCGACCCAGCCCGACAGAGCCCGACAGAGCCCGACAGGGCCCAGTAGAGGACAGTAGAGCCCGACAGAGCCCAGTAGAGCCCGACAGAGGCCGACAGAGCCCGACAGAGCCCGACAGGGCCCGACAGGGCCCGACAGAGCCCGACAGAGCGCAGTAGAGCCCGACAGAGCCCGACAGAGCCCGACAGAGCCCGACAGGGCCCGACAGGGCCCGACAGGGCCCGACAGAGCCCGACAGGGCCCGACAGGGCCCGACAGGGCCCAGTAGAGCCCGACAGAGCCCGACAGAGCCCGACAGGGCCCGACAGAGCCCGACAGAGCCCGACAGAGCCCAGTAGAGCCCGACAGAGCCCGACAGAGCCCGACAGGGCCCGACAGGGCCCGACAGGGCCCGACAGAGCCCAGTAGAGCCCGAGAGAGCCCGACAGAGCCCGACAGGGCCCGACAGTGCCCGACAGAGCCCGACAGAGCCCGACAGAGCCCAACAGGGCCCGACAGAGCCCGACAGAGCCCGACAGAGCCCGACAGAGCCCGACAGAGCCCGACAGGGCCCAGTAGAGGACAGTAGAGCCCGACAGAGCCCAGTAGAGCCCGACAGAGCCCGACAGAGCCCGACAGAGCCCGACAGGGCCCGACAGGGCCCGACAGAGCCCGACAGAGCGCAGTAGAGCCCGACAGAGCCCGACAGAGCCCGACAGAGCCCGACAGGGCCCAGTAGAGCCCAGTAGAGCCCGACAGAGCCCAGTAGAGCCCGACAGAGCCCGACAGAGCCCGACAGGGCCCGACAGGGCCCGACAGAGCCCGACAGAGCCCGACAGGGCCCGACAGGGCCCGACAGAGCCCGACAGAGCCCGACAGGGCCCAGTAGAGCCCGACAGGGCCCGACAGGGCCCAGTACAGCCCGACAGAGCCCGACAGAGCCCGACAGAGCCCGACAGGGCCCGACAGGGCCCAGTAGAGCCCGACAGAGCCCGACAGGGCCCGACAGGGCCCGACAGGGCCCGACAGGGCCCGACAGAGCCCGACAGAGCCCAGTAGAGCCCGACAGAGCCCGACAGAGCCCGACAGGGCCCGACAGTGCCCGACAGAGCCCGACAGAGCCCGACAGAGCCCGACAGGGCCCGACAGAGCCCGACAGAGCCCAGTAGAGCCCGACAGAGGCCGACAGAGCCCGACAGGGCCCAGTAGAGGACAGTAGAGCCCGACAGAGCCCAGTAGAGCCCGACAGAGCCCGACAGAGCCCGACAGAGCCCGACAGGGCCCGACAGAGCCCGACAGAGCCCGACAGAGCCCGACAGAGCCCGACAGAGCCCGACAGGGCCCGACAGGGCCCGACAGAGCCCGACAGGGCCCGACAGGGCCCGACAGGGCCCGACAGAGCCCGACAGAGCCCGACAGAGCCCAACAGGGCCCAGTAGAGCCCGACAGAGCCCGACAGGGCCCGACAGGGCCCGACAGAGCCCGACAGGGCCCGACAGAGCCCGACAGAGCCCGACAGAGCCCGACAGAGCCCGACAGGGCCCAGTAGAGCCCGACAGAGCCCGACAGAGCCCGACAGAGACCGACAGGGCCCGACAGAGCGCAGTAGAGCCCGACAGAGCCCGACAGAGCCCAGTAGAGCCCAGTAGAGCCCGACAGAGCCCGACAGAGCCCGACAGAGCCCGACAGGGCCCGACAGAGCCCGACAGAGCCCGACAGGGCCCGACAGGGCCCGACAGAGCCCGACAGAGCCCAGTAGAGCCCGACAGAGCCCGACAGGGCCCGACAGGGCCCGACAGAGCCTGACAAAGCCCAGAAGAGCCCAGTAGAGCCCGACAGAGCCCGACAGAGCCCGACAGGGCCCGACAGTGCCCCACAGATCCCGACAGAGCCCGACAGAGCCCGACAGGGCCCGACAGAGCCCGACAGAGCCCAGTAGAGCCCGACCCAGCCCGACAGAGCCCGACAGAGCCCGACAGGGCCCAGTAGAGGACAGTAGAGCCCGACAGAGCCCAGTAGAGCCCGACAGAGGCCGACAGAGCCCGACAGAGCCCGACAGGGCCCGACAGGGCCCGACAGAGCCCGACAGAGCGCAGTAGAGCCCGACAGAGCCCGACAGAGCCCGACAGAGCCCGACAGGGCCCGACAGGGCCCGACAGGGCCCGACAGAGCCCGACAGGGCCCGACAGGGCCCGACAGGGCCCAGTAGAGCCCGACAGAGCCCGACAGAGCCCGACAGGGCCCGACAGAGCCCGACAGAGCCCGACAGAGCCCAGTAGAGCCCGACAGAGCCCGACAGAGCCCGACAGGGCCCGACAGGGCCCGACAGGGCCCGACAGAGCCCAGTAGAGCCCGAGAGAGCCCGACAGAGCCCGACAGGGCCCGACAGTGCCCGACAGAGCCCGACAGAGCCCGACAGAGCCCAACAGGGCCCGACAGAGCCCGACAGAGCCCGACAGAGCCCGACAGAGCCCGACAGAGCCCGACAGGGCCCAGTAGAGGACAGTAGAGCCCGACAGAGCCCAGTAGAGCCCGACAGAGCCCGACAGAGCCCGACAGAGCCCGACAGGGCCCGACAGGGCCCGACAGAGCCCGACAGAGCGCAGTAGAGCCCGACAGAGCCCGACAGAGCCCGACAGAGCCCGACAGGGCCCGACAGGGCCCGACAGAGCCCGACAGAGCCCGACAGGGCCCTACAGGGCCCGACAGAGCCCGACAGGGCCCAGTAGAGCCCGACAGAGCCCGACAGAGCCCGACAGGGCCCGACAGGGCCCGACAGGGCCCGACAGAGCCCGACAGGGTCCAGTAGAGCCCGACAGAGCCCGACAGAGACCGACAGAGCCCGACAGGGCCCAGTAGAGCCCGACAGAGCCCGACAGAGCCCGACAGAGCCCGACAGGGCCCGACAGGGCCCGACAGAGCCCGACAGAGCCCGACAGGGCCCGACAGAGCCCGACAGGGCCCAGTAGAGCCCGACAGAGCCCGACAGAGCCCGACAGGGCCCGACAGGGCCCGACAGAGCCCGACAGAGCCCGACAGGTCCCGACAGAGCCCGACAGAGCCCGACAGAGCCCGACAGAGCCCAGTAGAGCCCGACAGAGCCCGACAGAGCCCGACAGAGCCCGACAGAGCCCGACAGAGCCCAACAGGGCCCGACAGGGCCCGACAGGGCCCAGTAGAGCCCGACAGAGCCCGACAGAGCCCGACAGGGCCCGACAGGGCCCAGTAGAGGCCGAAAGAGCCCGACAGAGCACGACAGAGCCCGACAGAGCCCGACAGAGCCCGACAGGGCCCGACAGAGCCCGACAGGGCCCAGTAGAGCCCGACAGAGCCCGACAGAGCCCGACAGAGCCCGACAGGGCCCGACAGAGCCCGACAGAGCCCGACAGGGCCCGACAGGGCCCGACAGAGCCCGACAGAGCCCGACAGGGCCCAGTAGAGCCCGACAGAGCCCGACAGAGCCTGACAGAGCCCGACAGAGCCCGACAGGGCCCAGTAGAGCCCGACAGAGCCCGACAGAGCCTGACAGAGCCCGACAGGGCCCGACAGGGCCCAGTAGAGCCCGACAGAGCCCGACAGAGCCCAGTAGAGCCCAGTAGAGCCCGACAGGGCCCGACAGGGCCCGACAGGGCCCGACAGGGCCCAATAGAGCCCGACAGAGCCCGACAGAGCCCAGTAGAGCCCAGTAGAGCCCGACAGAGCCCGACAGAGCCCGACAGAGCCCGACAGGGCCCGACAGGGCCCGACAGAGCCCGACAGGTCCTGACAGAGCCCAGTAGAGCCCAGTAGAGCCCGACAGAGCCCGACAGAGCCCGACAGAGCCCGACAGAGCCCGACAGGGCCCGACAGGGCCCGACAGAGCCCGACAGAGCCCGACAGGGCCCGACAGGGCCCGACAGAGCCCAGTAGAGCCCAGTAGAGCCCGAGAGAGCCCAACAGAGCCCGACAGGGCCCGACAGTGCCCGACAGAGCCCGACAGAGCCCGATAGAGCCCGACAGAGCCCGACAGAGCCCAGTAGAGCCCGACAGAGCCCGACAGGGCCCAGTAGAGCCCAGTAGAGCCCGAGAGAGCCCGACAGAGCCCGACAGGGCCCGACAGAGCCCGACAGAGCCCGACAGGGCCCAGTAGAGCCCGACAGAGCCCGACAGAGCCCAGTAGAGCCCAGTAGAGCCCGACAGGGCCCGACAGAGCCCGACAGGGCCCGACAGAGCCCGACAGAGCCCGACAGGGCCCGACAGAGCCCGACAGAGCCCGACAGGGCCCAGTAGAGCCCGACAGAGCCCGACAGGGCCCGACAGGGCCCGACAGGGCCCGACAGAGCCCGACAGGGCCCAGTAGAGCCCGACAGAGCCCGACAGAGCCCGACAGAGCCCGACAGGGCCCGACAGAGCCCGACAGAGCCCGACAGAGCGCAGTAGAGCCCGACAGAGCCCGACAGAGCCCGACAGACCCCGACAGGGCCCGACAGGGCCCGACAGAGCCCGACAGAGCCCGACAGGGCCCGACAGAGCCCGACAGAGCCCGACAGGGCCAAGTAGAGCCCGACAGAGCCCGACAGAGCCCGACAGGGCCCGACAGGGCCCGACAGCCCGACAGGGCCCAGTAGAGCCCGACAGAGCCCGACAGAGCCCGACAGAGCCCGACAGAGCCCGACAGGGCCCAGTAGAGCCCGACAGAGCCCGACAGAGCCCGACAGAGCCCGACAGAGCCCGACAGAGCGCAGTAGAGCCCGACAGAGCCCGACAGAGCCCGACAGGGCCCGACAGGGCCCGACAGAGCCCGACAGAGCCGGACAGAGCCCGACAGAGCCCGACAGAGCCCGACAGAGCCCGACAGGGCCCAGTAGAGCCCGACAGAGCCCGACAGAGCCTGACAGAGCCTGACAGAGCCCGACAGGGCCCAGTAGAGCCCGACAGAGCCCGACAGAGCCCAGTAGAGCCCAGTAGAGCCCGACAGAGCCCGACAGAGCCCGACAGAGCCCGACAGAGCCCGACAGGGCCCGACAGGGCCCGACAGAGCTTGAGAGAGCCCGACAGGGCCCGACAGGGCCCGACAGAGCCCGACAGAGCCGGACAGGGCCCGACAGAGCCCGACAGAGCCCGACAGGGCCCAGTAGAGCCCGACAGAGCCCGACAGAGCCTGACAGAGCCCGACAGGCCCCGACAGGGCCCAGTAGAGCCCGACAGAGCCCGACAGAGCCCAGTAGAGCCCAGTAGAGCCCGACAGAGCCCGACAGGGCCCGACAGAGCCCGACAGGGCCCGACAGAGCCCGACAGAGCCCGACAGGGCCCAGTAGAGCCCGACAGAGCCCGACAGAGTCCGACAGGGCCCGACAGGGCCCGACAGAGCCCGACAGAGCCCGACAGGGCCCAGTAGAGCCCGACAGAGCCCGACAGAGCCCGACAGAGCCCGACAGGGCCCAGTAGAGCCCGACAGAGCCCGACAGAGCCCGACAGAGACCGACAGGGCCCGACATGGCCCGACAGAGCCCGACAGAGCGCAGTAGAGCCCGACAGAGCCCGACAGAGCCCGACAGGGCCCGACAGGGCCCGACAGAGCCCGACAGAGCCCGACAGGGCCCAGTAGAGCCCGACAGAGCCCGACAGAGCCTGACAGAGCCCGACAGGGCCCGACAGGGCCCAGTAGAGCCCGACAGAGCCCGACAGAGCCCAGTAGAGCCCAGTAGAGCCCGACAGAGCCCGACAGAGCCCGACAGAGCCCGACAGGGCCCGACAGAGCCCGACAGGGCCCGACAGGGCCCGACAGAGCCCGACAGAGCCCGACAGGGCCCGACAGAGCCCGACAGACCCCGACAGAGCCCGACAGGCCCCAGTAGAGCCCGACAGAGCCCGACAGAGCCTGACAGAGCCCGACAGGGCCCGACAGGGCCCAGTAGAGCCCGACAGAGCCCGACAGAGCCCAGTAGAGCCCAGTAGAGCCCGACAGAGCCCGACAGGGCCCGACAGAGCCCGACAGGGCCCGACAGAGCCTGACAGAGCCCGACAGAGCCCGACAGGGCCCAGTAGAGCCCGACAGAGCCCGACAGAGCTCGACAGAGCCCGACAGGGCCCGATAGAGCCCGACAGAGCCCAGTAGATCCCGACAGAGCCCGACAGAGCCCGACAGAGCCCGACAGAGCCCGACAGGGCCCGACAGGGCCCGACAGAGCCCAGTAGAGCCCGACAGAGCCCGACAGAGCCCGACAGAGCCCGACAGAGCCCGATAGGGCCCAGTAGAGCCCAGTAGAGCCCGACAGAGCCCAGTAGAGCCCGACAGAGCCCGACAGAGCCCGACACAGCCCAACAGGGCCCGACAGGGCCCGACAGGGAACAGTAGAGCCCAGTAGAGCCCGACAGAGCCCGACAGAGCCCGACAGGGCCCAGTAGAGCCCGACAGAGCCCGACAGAGCCCGACAGAGCCCGACAGAGCCCAGTAGAGCCCGACAGAGCCCGACAGAGCCCAGTAGAGCCCGACAGAGCCCGACAGAGCCCGACAGAGCCCAGTAGAGCCCAACAGAGCCCGACAGGGCCCGACAGAGCCCGACAGGGCCCGACAGGGCCCGACAGAGCCGGAAAGGACCCGACAGGGAACAGTAGAGCCCAGTAGAGCCCGACAGAGCCCGACAGAGCCCGACAGAGCCCGACAGAGCCCGACAGGGCCCGACAGGGCCCGACAGGGCCCAGTAGAGCCCGACAGAGCCCGACAGAGCCCGATAGAGCCCGACAGGGCCCGACAGAGCCCGACAGAGCCCGACAGAGCCCGACAGGGCCCGACAGAGCCCGACAGGGAACAGTAGAGTCCAGTAGAGCCCGACAGAGCCCGACAGAGCCCGACAGAACCCGACAGAGCCCGACAAAGCCCAGTAGAGCCCGACAGAGCCCGACAGAGCCCGACAGGGCCCGACAGGGCCCGACAGGGCCCAGTAGAGCCCGAAAGAGCCCAGTAGAGCCCGACAGAGCCCGACAGAGCCCGACAGAGCCCGACAGAGCCCGGCAGGGCCCGACAGGGCCCAGTAGAGCCCAGTAGAGCCCGACAGAGCCCGACAGAGCCCGTCAGAGCCCGACAGGGCCCGACAGGGCCGACAGGGCCCGACAGAGCCCGACAGAGCCCAGTAGAGCCCAGTAGAGCCCGACAGAGCCCGACAGAGCCCGACAGAGCCCGAAAGAGCCCGACAGGGCCCAGTTGAGCCCAGTAGAGCCCGACAGAGCCCAGTAGAGCCCGACAGAGCCCGACAGGGCCCGACAGAGCCCGACAGAGCCCGACAGAGCCCAGTAGAGCCCGACAGAGCCCGACAGGGCCCGACAGAGCCCAGTAGAGCCCGACAGAGCCCGACAGAGTTCGACAGGGCCCGACAGAGCCCGACAGGGCCCGACAGGGCCCGACTGAGCCCGACAGAGCCCGACAGAGCCCGACAGAGCCCAGTAGAGCCCGACAGAGCCCGACAGAGCCCGACAGGGCCCGACAGGGCCCGACAGGGCCCGAAAGAGCCCGACAGAGCCCGACAGAGCCCAGTAGAGCCCGACAGAGCCCGACAGATCCCGACAGAACCCGACAGAGCCCGACAGAGCCCGACAGAGCCTGATAGAGCCCGACAGAGCCCGACAGAGCCCGACAGAGACCAGTAGAGCCCGACAGGGCCCGACAGGGCCCGACAGGGCCCAGTAGAGCCCGACAGAGCCCGACAGAGCCCAGAAGAGCCCAGTAGAGCCCGACAGATCCCGACAGAGCCTGACAGAGCCCGACAGGGCCCGACAGGGCCCGACAGGGCCCGACAGAGACCGACAGGGCACAGTACAGCCCGACAGAGCCCGACAGAGTCCGACAGAGCCCGACAGGGCCCGACAGAACCCGACAGAGCCCGACAGAGCCCAGTAGAGCCCGACAGAGCCCGACAGAGCCCGACAGAGCCCGACAGAGCCCGACAGAGCCCGACAGGGCCCAACAGGGCCCGACAGGGCCCGACAGAGCCCAGTAGAGCCCAGTAGAGCCCGAGAGAGCCCAACAGAGCCCGACAGGGCCCGACAGTGCCCGACAGAGCCCGACAGAGCCCGACAGAGCCCGACAGAGCCCAGTAGAGCCCGACAGAGCCCGACAGGGCCCAGTAGAGCCCAGTAGAGCCCGAGAGAGCCCGACAGAGCCCGACAGGGCCCGACAGTGCCCGACAGAGCCCGACAGAGCCCGACAGAGCCCGACAGAGCCCGACAGGGCCCGACAGAGCCCGACAGAGCCCAGTAGAGCCAGACAGAGCCCGACAGAGCCCGACAGAGCCCGACAGGGCCCGACAGGGCCCGACAGAGCCCGACAGAGCCCGACAGAGCCCGACAGAGCCCGACAGGGCCCAGTAGAGCCCGACAGAGCCCGACAGAGCCTGACAGAGCCCGACAGGGCCCGACAGGGCCCAGTAGAGCCCGACAGAGCCCGACAGAGCCCAGTAGAGCCCGAGAGAGCCCGACAGAGCCCGACAGAGCCCGACAGTGCCCGACAGAGCCCAGTAGAGCCCGACAGAGCCCGACAGAGCCCGACAGAGCCCGACAGGGCCCGACAGAGCCCGACAGAGCCCGACAGGGCCCGACAGGACCCAGTAGAGCCCGACAGAGCCCGACAGAGCCCGACAGGGCCCGACAGGGCCCGACAGGGCCCGACAGAGCCCGACAGGGCCCGACAGAGCCCGACAGAGCCCGACAGGGCCCGACAGGGCCCGACAGGGCCCGACAGAGCCCAGTAGAGCCCAGTAGAGCCCGACAGAGCCCAACAGAGCCCGACAGAGCCCGACAGAGCCCGACAGAGCCCGACAGGGCCCGACAGAGCCCGACAGAGCCCGACAGAGCCCAGTAGAGCCCGACAGAGCCCGACAGAGCCCGACAGAGCCCGACAGAGCCCAGTAGAGGACAGTAGAGCCCGACAGAGCCCAGTAGAGCCCGACAGAGCCCGACAGGGCCCGACAGAGCCCGACAGAGCCCGACAGAGCCCAGTAGAGCCCGACAGAGCCCGACAGAGCCCGACAGGGCCCGACAGAGCCCGACAGGGCCCGACAGGGCCCGACAAAGCCCGACAGAGCCCAGTAGAGCCTGACAGAGCCCGACAGAGCCCGACAGGGCCCGACAGGGCCCGACAGGGCCCGAAAGAGCCCGACAGAGCCCGACAGAGCCCAGTAGAGCCCGACAGAGCCCGACAGAGCCCGACAGAGCCCGACAGAGCCCGACAGAGCCCAGTAGAGCCCGACAGAGCCCGACAGAGCCCGACAGAGCCCAGTAGAGCCCGACAGGGCCCGACAGGGCCCGACAGGGCCCAGTAGAGCCCGACAGAGCCCGACAGAGCCCAGAAGAGCCAAGTAGAGCCCGACAGAGCCCGACAGAGCCCGACAGGGCCCAGTAGAGCCCGATAGAGCCCGACAGAGCCTGACAGAGCCCGACAGAGCCCGACAGAGCCCAGTAGAGCCCGACAGGGCCCGACAGGGCCCGACAGGGCCCAGTAGAGCCCGACAGAGCCCAGAAGAGCCCAGTAGAGCCCGACAGAGCCCGACAGAGCCCGACAGGGCCCGACAGGGCCCGACAGAGCCCGACAGAGCCCGACAGGGCCCGACAGAGCCCGACAGAGCCCGACAGGGCCCGACAGAGCCCGACAGAGCCCGACAGAGCTCGACAGAGCCCAGTAGAGCCCGACAGAGCCCGACAGAGCCCGACAGGGCCCGACAGGGCCCGACAGGGCCCAGTAGAGCCCGACAGAGCCCGACAGAGCCCGACAGGGCCCGACAGGGCCCAGTAGAGCCCAACAGAGCCCGACAGAGCCCGACAGAACCCGACAGAGCCCGACAGAGCCCGACAGGGCCCGACAGGGCCCGACAGGGCCCGACAGAGCCCGACAGAGCCCGACAGGGCCCGACAGGGCCCGACAGAGCCCGACAGAGCCCGACAGGGCCCGACAGGGCCCGACAGAGCCCGACAGAGCCCGACAGACCTCGACAGAGCCCAGTAGAGCCCGACAGAGCCCGACAGAGCCCGACAGGGCCCGACAGGGCCCGACAGGGCCCAGTAGAGCCCGACAGAGCCCGACAGAGCCCGACAGGGCCCGACAGGGCCCAGTAGAGCCCGACAGAGCCCGACAGAGCCCGACAGAACCCGACAGAGCCCGACAGAGCCCGACAGGGCCCGACAGGGCCCGACAAGGCCCGACAGGGCCCGACAGAGCCCGACAGAGCCCGACAGGGCCCGACAGAGCCCGACAGGGCCCGGTACAGCCCGACAGAGCCCGACAGAGCCCGACAGAGCCCGACAGAGCCCAGTAGAGCCCGACAGAGCCCGACAGAGCCCGACAGGGCCCGACAGGGCCCGACAGGGCCCAGTAGAGCCCGACAGAGCCCGACAGAGCCCGACAGGGCCCGACAGGGCCCAGTAGAGCCCAACAGAGCCCGACAGAGCCCGACAGAACCCGACAGAGCCCGACAGAGCCCGACAGGGCCCGACAGGGCCCGACAGGGCCCGACAGAGCCCGACAGAGCCCGACAGGGCCCGACAGGGCCCGACAGAGCCCGACAGGGCCCGACAGAGCCCGACAGGGCCCGACAGGGCCCGACAGAGCCCGACAGAGCCCGACAGAGCTCGACAGAGCCCAGTAGAGCCCGACAGAGCCCGACAGAGCCCGACAGGGCCCGACAGGGCCCGACAGGGCCCAGTAGAGCCCGACAGAGCCCGACAGAGCCCGACAGGGCCCGACAGGGCCCAGTAGAGCCCGACAGAGCCCGACAGAGCCCGACAGAACCCGACAGAGCCCGACAGAGCCCGACAGGGCCCGACAGGGCCCGACAAGGCCCGACAGGGCCCGACAGAGCCCGACAGAGCCCGACAGGGCCCGACAGAGCCCGACAGGGCCCGGTACAGCCCGACAGAGCCCGACAGAGCCCGACAGAGCCCGACAGAGCCCAGTAGAGCCCGACAGAGCCCAGTAGAGCCCGACAGGGCCCGACAGGGCCCGACAGAGCCCGACAGAGCCCAGTAGAGCCCAGTAGAGCCCGACAGAGCCCGACAGAGCCCGACAGGGCCCGACAGTGCCCGACAGAGCCCGACAGAGCCCGACAGAGCCCGAGAGGGCCCGACAGAGCCCGACAGAGCCCAGTAGAGCCCGACAGAGCCCGACAGAGCCCGACAGAGCCCGACAGGGCCCAGTAGAGGACAGTAGAGCCCGACAGAGCCCAGTAGAGCCCGACAGAGCCCGACAGAGCCCGACAGAGCCCGACAGGGCCCGACAGAGCCCGACAGAGCTCGACAGAGTGCAGTAGAGCCCGACAGAGCCCGACAGAGCCCGACAGAGCCCGACAGGGCCCGACAGAGCCCGACAGAGCCCGACAGGGCCCGACAGAGCCCGACAGAGCCCGACAGGGCCCAGTAGAGCCCGACAGAGCCCGACAGAGCCCGACAGGGCCCGACAGGGCCCGACAGAGCCCGACAGAGCCCAGTAGAGCCCGACAGAGCCCGACAGAGCCCGACAGAGCCCGGCAGAGCCCGGCAGGGCCCAGTAGAGTCCAGTAGAGCCCGACAGAGCCCAGTAGAGCCCAACAGAGCCCGACAGAGCCCGACAGGGCCCGACAGGGCCCGACAGGGCCCGACAGCGCCCAGTAGAGCCCGACAGAGCCCGACAGAGCCCGACAGAGCCCGACAGAGCCCAGTAGAGCCCGACAGAGCCCGACAGAGCCCGACAGAGCCCGACAGGGCCCGACAGGGCCCAGTAGTGCCCGACAGAGTCCGACAGAGCCCGACAGAGCCCGACAGGGCCCGACAGGGCCCGACAGGGCCCGACAGAGCCCGACAGAGCCCGACAGGGCCCAGTAGAGCCCGACAGAGCCCGACAGAGCCCGACAGAGCCCAGTAGAGCTCGACAGAGCCCGACAGAGCCCAGTAGAGCCCAGTAGAGCCCGACAGAGCCCGACAGAGCCCGACAGAGCCCGACAGGGCCCGACAGGGCCCGACAGAGCCCAGTAGAGCCCAGTAGAGCCCGACAGAGCCCAACAGAGCCCGACAGAGCCCGACAGAGCCCGACAGGGCCCGACAGAGACCGACAGAGCCCGACAGAGCCCGACAGAGCCCAGTTGAGCCCGACAGAGCCCGACAGAGCCCGACAGGGCCCAGTAGAGCCCGACAGAGCCCGCCAGAGCCCGACAGAGCCCGACAGGACCCAGTAGAGCCCGACAGAGTCCGACAGAGCCCGACAGAGCCCGACAGAGCCCGACAGGGCCCAGTAGAGCCCGACAGAGCCCGACAGAGCCCGACAGAGCCCGACAGGGCCCGACAGGGCCCGACAGGGCCCGACAGAGCCCGACAGGGCCCGACAGAGGTCGACAGAGCCCGACAGAGGTCGACAGAGCCCAGTAGAGCCCGACAGAGCCCGACAGAGCCTGAGAGGGCCCGACAGGGCCCGACAGAGCCCGACAGAGCCCGACAGGGCCCGACAGAGCCCGACAGGGCCCGACAGGGCCCGACAGGGCCCGACAGGGCCCGACAGGGCCCGACAGGGCCCGACAGAGCCCGACAGGGCCCGACAGGGCCCGACAGGGCCCGACAGAGCCCAGTAGAGCCCAGTAGAGCCCGACAGAGCCCAACAGAGCCCGACAGAGCCCGACAGAGCCCGACAGAGCCCGACAGGGCCCGACAGAGCCCGACAGAGCCCGACAGAGCCCAGTAGAGCCCGACAGAGCCCGACAGAGCCCGACAGAGCCCGACAGAGCCCGACAGAGCCCAGTAGAGGACAGTAGAGCCCGACAGAGCCCAGTAGAGCCCGACAGAGCCCGACAGGGCCCGACAGAGCCCGACAGAGCCCGACAGAGCCCAGTAGAGCCCGACAGAGCCCGACAGAGCCCGACAGGGCCCGACAGGGCCCGACAGGGCCCGACAGGGCCCGACAAAGCCCGACAGAGCCCAGCAGAGCCTGACAGAGCCCGACAGAGCCCGACAGGGCCCGACAGGGCCCGACAGGGCCCGAAAGAGCCCGACAGAGCCCGACAGAGCCCAGTAGAGCCCGACAGAGCCCGACAGAGCCCGACAGAGCCCGACAGAGCCCGACAGAGCCCAGTAGAGCCCGACAGAGCCCGACAGAGCCCGACAGAGCCCAGTAGAGCCCGACAGGGCCCGACAGGGCCCGACAGGGCCCAGTAGAGCCCGACAGAGCCCGACAGAGCCCAGAAGAGCCAAGTAGAGCCCGACAGAGCCCGACAGAGCCCGACAGGGCCCAGTAGAGCCCGATAGAGCCCGACAGAGCCTGACAGAGCCCGACAGAGCCCGACAGAGCCCAGTAGAGCCCGACAGGGCCCGACAGGGCCCGACAGGGCCCAGTAGAGCCCGACAGAGCCCAGAAGAGCCCAGTAGAGCCCGACAGAGCCTGACAGAGCCCGACAGGGCCCGACAGGGCCCGACAGAGCCCGACAGAGCCCGACAGGGCCCGACAGGGCCCGACAGAGCCCGACAGGGCCCGACAGAGCCCGACAGAGCCCGACAGAGCTCGACAGAGCCCAGTAGAGCCCGACAGAGCCCGACAGAGCCCGACAGGGCCCGACAGGGCCCGACAGGGCCCAGTAGAGCCCGACAGAGCCCGACAGAGCCCGACAGGGCCCGACAGGGCCCAGTAGAGCCCAACAGAGCCCGACAGAGCCCGACAGAACCCGACAGAGCCCGACAGAGCCCGACAGGGCCCGACAGGGCCCGACAGGGCCCGACAGAGCCCGACAGAGCCCGACAGGGCCCGACAGGGCCCGACAGAGCCCGACAGAGCCCGACAGGGCCCGACAGGGCCCGACAGAGCCCGACAGAGCCCGACAGGGCCCGACAGGGCCCGACAGGGCCCAGTAGAGCCCGACAGAGCCTGACAGAGCCCGACAGGGCCCGACAGGGCCCAGTAGAGCCCGACAGAGCCCGACAGAGCCCGACAGAACCCGACAGAGCCCGACAGAGCCCGACAGGGCCCGACAGGGCCCGACAAGGCCCGACAGGGCCCGACAGAGCCCGACAGAGCCCGACAGGGCCCGACAGAGCCCGACAGGGCCCGGTACAGCCCGACAGAGCCCGACAGAGCCCGACAGAGCCCGACAGAGCCCAGTAGAGCCCGACAGAGCCCAGTAGAGCCCGACAGAGCCCGACAGGGCCCGACAGGGCCCGACAGAGCCCGACAGAGCCCAGTAGAGCCCAGTAGAGCCCGACAGAGCCCGACAGAGCCCGACAGGGCCCGACAGGGCCCGACAGAGCCCGACAGAGCCCGACAGAGCCCGAGAGGGCCCGACAGAGCCCGACAGAGCCCAGTAGAGCCCGACAGAGCCCGACAGAGCCTGACAGAGCCCGACAGGGCCCAGTAGAGGACAGTAGAGCCCGACAGAGCCCAGTAGAGCCCGACAGAGCCCGACAGAGCCCGACAGAGCCCGACAGGGCCCGACAGAGCCCGACAGAGCTCGACAGAGTGCAGTAGAGCCCGACAGAGCCCGACAGAGCCCGACAGAGCCCGACAGGGCCCGACAGAGCCCGACAGAGCCCGACAGGGCCCGACAGAGCCCGACAGAGCCCGACAGGGCCCAGTAGAGCCCGACAGAGCCCGACAGAGCCCGACAGGGCCCGACAGGGCCCGACAGAGCCCGACAGAGCCCAGTAGAGCCCGACAGAGCCCGACAGAGCCCGACAGAGCCCGGCAGAGCCCGGCAGGGCCCAGTAGAGTCCAGTAGAGCCCGACAGAGCCCAGTAGAGCCCAACAGAGCCCGACAGAGCCCGACAGGGCCCGACAGGGCCCGACAGGGCCCGACAGCGCCCAGTAGAGCCCGACAGAGCCCGACAGAGCCCGACAGAGCCCGACAGAGCCCGACAGAGCCCAGTAGAGCCCGACAGAGCCCGACAGAGCCCGACAGAGCCCGACAGGGCCCGACAGGGCCCAGTAGTGCCCGACAGAGTCCGACAGAGCCCGACAGAGCCCGACAGGGCCCGACAGGGCCCGACAGGGCCCGACAGAGCCCGACAGAGCCCGACAGGGCCCAGTAGAGCCCGACAGAGCCCGACAGAGCCCGACAGAGCCCAGTAGAGCTCGACAGAGCCCGACAGAGCCCAGTAGAGCCCAGTAGAGCCCGACAGAGCCCGACAGAGCCCGACAGAGCCCGACAGGGCCCGACAGGGCCCGACAGAGCCCAGTAGAG
Source organism: Caloenas nicobarica (assembly GCF_036013445.1). NCBI lineage: Eukaryota > Metazoa > Chordata > Aves > Columbiformes > Columbidae > Caloenas > Caloenas nicobarica. The sequence continues at coordinate 340,348 of NW_027016979.1, forward strand.
CCCAGTAGAGCCCGACAGATCCCAACAGAGCCCGACAGAGCCCGACAGAGCCCGACAGGGCCCGACAGAGCCCGACAGAGCCCGACAGAGCCCGACAGAGCCCAGTTGAGCCCGACAGAGCCCGACAGAGCCCGACAGGGCCCAGTAGAGCCCGACAGAGCCCGCCAGAGCCCGACAGAGCCCGACAGGACCCAGTAGAGCCCGACAGAGTCCGACAGAGCCCGACAGAGCCCGACAGAGCCCGACAGGGCCCAGTAGAGCCCGACAGAGCCCGACAGAGCCCGACAGAGCCCGACAGGGCCCGACAGGGCCCGACAGGGCCCGACAGAGCCCGACAGGGCCCGACAGAGGTCGACAGAGCCCGACAGGGCCCGACAGGGCCCGACAGGGCCCAGTAGAGCCCGACAGAGCCCGACAGAGCCTGAGAGGGCCCGACAGGGCCCGACAGAGCCCGACAGAGCCCGACAGGGCCCGACAGAGCCCGACAGAGCCCGACAGAGCCCAGTAGAGCCCGACAGAGCCCGACAGAGCCCGACAGAGCCCGACAGGGCCCGACAGGGCCCGACAGGGCCCAGTAGAGCCCGACAGAGCCCGACAGAGCCCGACAGAGCCCGACAGGGCCCGACAGGGCCCGACAGGGCCCAGTAGAGCCCGACAGAGCCCGACAGAGCCCGACAGAACCCGACAGAGCCCGACAGAGCCCGACAGGGCCCGACAGGGCCCGACAGAGCCCGACAGAGCCCGACAGGGCCCAGTAGAGCCCAACAGAGCCCGACAGAGCCCGACAGGGCCCGAGAGGGCCCAGTACAGCCCGACAGAGCCCGACAGAGCCCGACAGGGCCCGACAGAGCCCGACAGAGCCCGACAGAGCCCAGTAGAGCCCGACAGAGCCCGACAGAGCCCGACAGGGCCCGACAAGGCCCAACAGGGCCCGACAGAGCCCGACAGAGCCCGACAGTGCCCGACAGAGCCCGACAGAGCCCGACAGAGCCCGACAGAGCCCAGTAGAGCCCGAGAGAGCCCGACAGAGCCCGACAGAGCCCGACAGGGCCCGACAGTGCCCGACAGAGCCCGACAGAGCCCGACAGAGCCCGACAGGGCCCGACAGAGCCCGACGGAGCCCAGTAGATCCCGACAAAGCCCGACAGAGCCCGACAGAGCCCGACAGAGCCCGACAGAGCCCGACAGGGCCCAGTAGAGGACAGTAGAGCCCGACAGAGCCCAGTAGAGCCCGACAGAGCCCGACAGAGCCCGACAGAGCCCGACAGAGCCCGACAGGGCCCGACAGGGCCCGACAGAGCCCGACAGAGCGCAGTAGAGCCCGACAGAGCCCGACAGAGCCCGACAGAGCCCGACAGAGCCCGACAGGGCCCGACAGGGCCCGACAGGGCCCGACAGAGCCCGACAGAGCCCGACAGGGCCCAGTAGAGCCCGACAGAGCCCGACAGAGCCCGACAGGGCCCGACAGGGCCCGACAGAGCCCGACAGAGCCCAGTAGAGCCCGACAGAGCCCGACAGAGCCCGACAGAGCCCGACAGGGCCCAGTAGAGCCCGACAGAGCCCGACAGAGCCCGACAGAGCCCGACAGAGCCCGACAGGGCCCGACAGAGACCGACAGAGCCCGACAGGGCCCGACAGAGCCCGACAGGGCCCAGTAGAGCCCGACAGAGAACGACAGAGCCCGACAGGGCCCGACAGGGCCCGACAGAGCCCGACAGAGCCCGACAGGGCCCGACAGAGCCCAGTAGAGCCCGACAGAGCCCGACAGAGCCCGACAGAGCCCGACAGAGCCCAATAGAGCCCGACAGAGCCCGACAGGGCCCGACAGGGCCCGACAGAGCCCGACAGAGCCCGACAGAGCCCGACAGGGCCCGACAGGGCCCAGTAGAGCCCGACAGAGAACGACAGAGCCCGACAGGGCCCGACAGGGCCCGACAGAGCCCGACAGAGCCCGACAGGGCCCGACAGGGCCCGACAGAGCCCAGTACAGCCCGACAGAGCCCGACAGGGCCCGACAGGGCCCGACAGAGCCCAGTAGAGCCCGACAGAGCCCGACAGAGCCCGACAGAGCCCGACAGAGCCCAATAGAGCCCGACAGAGCCCGACAGAGCCCGACAGGGCCCGACAGGGCCCGACAGGGCCCGAAAGAGCCCGACAGAGCCCGACAGAGCCCAGTAGAGCCCGACAGAGCCCGACAGAGCCCGACAGAGCCCGACAGAGCCCGACAGAGCCCAGTAGAGCCCGACAGAGCCCGACAGAGCCCGACAGAGCCCAGTAGAGCCCGACAGGGCCCGACAGGGCCCGACAGAGCCCAGTAGAGCCCGACAGAGCCCAGTAGAGCCCGACAGAGCCCGACAGAGCCCGACAGAGCCCGACAGGGCCCGACAGGGCCCGACAGGGCCCGACAGAGCCCGACAGAGCCCAGTAGAGCCCGACAGAGCCCGACAGAGCCCGACAGAGCCCGACAGGGCCCAGTAGAGCCCGACAGAGCCCGACAGAGCCCGACAGAGCCCGACAGAGCCCGACAGGGCCCGACAGAGACCGACAGAGCCCGACAGGGCCCGACAGAGCCCGACAGGGCCCAGTAGAGCCCGACAGAGAACGACAGAGCCCGACAGGGCCCGACAGGGCCCGACAGAGCCCGACAGAGCCCGACAGGGCCCGACAGAGCCCAGTAGAGCCCGACAGAGCCCGACAGAGCCCGACAGAGCCCGACAGAGCCCAATAGAGCCCGACAGAGCCCGACAGGGCCCGACAGGGCCCGACAGAGCCCGACAGAGCCCGACAGAGCCCGACAGGGCCCGACAGGGCCCAGTAGAGCCCGACAGAGAACGACAGAGCCCGACAGGGCCCGACAGGGCCCGACAGAGCCCGACAGAGCCCGACAGGGCCCAGTAGAGCCCGACAGAGCCCGACAGAGCCCGACAGAGCCCGACAGAGCCCGACAGGGCCCGACAGAGACCGACAGAGCCCGACAGGGCCCGACAGAGCCCGACAGGGCCCAGTAGAGCCCGACAGAGAACGACAGAGCCCGACAGGGCCCGACAGGGCCCGACAGAGCCCGACAGAGCCCGACAGGGCCCGACAGAGCCCAGTAGAGCCCGACAGAGCCCGACAGAGCCCGACAGAGCCCGACAGAGCCCAATAGAGCCCGACAGAGCCCGACAGGGCCCGACAGGGCCCGACAGAGCCCGACAGAGCCCGACAGAGCCCGACAGGGCCCGACAGGGCCCAGTAGAGCCCGACAGAGAACGACAGAGCCCGACAGGGCCCGACAGGGCCCGACAGAGCCCGACAGAGCCCGACAGGGCCCGACAGGGCCCGACAGAGCCCAGTACAGCCCGACAGAGCCCGACAGGGCCCGACAGGGCCCGACAGAGCCCAGTAGAGCCCGACAGAGCCCGACAGAGCCCGACAGAGCCCGACAGAGCCCGACAGGGCCCGACAGGGCCCAGTAGAGCCCGACAGAGCCCGACAGAGCCCGACAGAGCCCGACAGGGCCCGACAGGGCCCAGTAGAGGCCGAAAGAGCCCGACAGAGCACGACAGAGCCCGACAGAGCCCGACAGAGCCCGACAGAGCCCGACAGGGCCCGACAGAGCCCGACAGAGCCCAGTAGAGCCCGACAGAGCCCGACAGAGCCCGACAGAGCCCGACAGGGCCCGACAGAGCCCGACAGAGCCCGACAGGGCCCGACAGGGCCCGACAGGGCCCGACAGAGCCCGACAGAGCCCGACAGGGCCCAGTAGAGCCCGACAGAGCCCGACAGAGCCCGAAAGAGCCCGACAGAGCCCGACAGGGCCCGACAGGGCCCAGTCAGCCCGACAGAGCCCGACAGAGCCCGACAGAGCCCGACAGGGCCCGACAGGGCCCGACAGGGCCCAGTAGAGCCCGACAGAGCCCGACAGAGCCCGACAGGGCCCGACAGGGCCCGACAGAGCCCGACAGAGCCCAGTAGAGCCCGACAGAGCCCGACAGAGCCCGACAGAGCCCAGTAGAGCCCGACAGGGCCCGACAGGGCCCGACAGGGCCCAGTCGAGCCCGACAGAGCCCGACAGAGCCCAGTAGAGCCCAGTAGAGCCCGACAGAGCCCGACAGAGCCCGACAGAGCCCGACAGAGCCCGACAGGGCCCGACAGGGCCCGACAGGGCCCGACAGAGCCCAGTAGAGCCCGACAGAGCCCGACAGAGCACGACAGAGCCCGACAGAGCCCGACAGGGCCCGACAGAGCCCGACAGGGCCCGACAGAGCCCGACAGGGCCCGACAGAGCCCGACAGGGCCCAGTACAGCCCGACAGAGTCCGACAGAGCCCGACAGGGCCCGACAGAGCCCGACAGAGCCCGACAGAGCCCAGTAGAGCCCGACAGAGCCCGACAGAGCCCGACAGGGCCCGACAGGGCCCGACAGAGCCCAGTAGAGCCCAGTAGAGCCCGACAGAGCCCGACAGAGCCCGACAGGGCCCGACAGGGCCCGACAGAGCCCGACAGAGCCCAGTAGAGCCCGACAGAGCCCGACAGAGCCCGACAGAGCCCGATAGAGCCCGACAGGGCCCAGTAGAGCCCAGTAGAGCCCGACAGAGCCCAGTAGAGCCCGACAGAGCCCGACAGAGCCCGACAGGGCCCGACAGGGCCCGACAGGGCCCGACAGAGCCCGACAGGGCCCGACAGGGCCCGACAGAGCCCGACAGGGCCCAGTAGAGCCCGACAGGGCCCGACAGAGCCCGACAGGGCCCGACAGGGCCTGACAGGGCCCGACAGAGCCCGACAGGGCCCAGTACAGCCCGACAGAGCCCGACAGAGCCTGACAGAGCCCGACAGGGCCCGACAGAGCCCGACAGAGCCCGACAGAGCCCAGTAGAGCCCGACAGAGCCCAGTAGAGCCCGACAGGGCCCGACAGAGCCCGACAGAGCCCAGTAGAGCCCAGTAGAGCCCGACAGAGCCCGACAGAGCCCGACAGGGCCCGACAGTGCCCGACAGAGCCCTACAGAGCCCGACAGAGCCCGACAGGGCCCGACAGGGCCCGACAGAGCCCGACAGAGCCCAGTAGAGCCCGACAGAACCCGACAGAGCCCGACAGAGCCCGACAGGGCCCAGTAGAGGACAGTAGAGCCCGACAGAGCCCAGTAGAGCCCAACAGAGCCCGACAGAGCCCGACAGAGCCCGACAGAGCCCGACAGGGCCCGACAGAGCCCGACAGAGCCCGACAGATCGCAGTAGAGCCCGACAGAGCCCGACAGAGCCCGACAGAGCCCGACAGGGCCCGACAGGGCCCGACAGGGCCCGACAGAGCCCGACAGAGCCCGACAGGGCCCGACAGAGCCCGACAGGGAACAGTAGAGTCCAGTAGAGCCCGACAGAGCCCGACAGAGCCCGACAGAGCCCGACAGAGCCCGACAAAGCCCAGTAGAGCCCGACAGAGCCCGACAGAGCCCGACAGGGCCCGACAGGGCCCGACAGGGCCCAGTAGAGCCCGAAAGAGCCCAGTAGAGCCCGACAGAGCCCGACAGAGCCCGACAGAGCCCGACAGGGCCCGGCAGGGCCCGACAGGGCCCAGTAGAGCCCAGTAGAGCCCGACAGAGCCCGACAGAGCCCGTCAGGGCCCGACAGGGCCCGACAGGGCCGACAGGGCCCGACAGAGCCCGACAGAGCCCAGTAGAGCCCAGTAGAGCCCGACAGAGCCCGACAGAGCCCGACAGAGCCCGAAAGAGCCCGACAGGGCCCAGTTGAGCCCAGTAGAGCCCGACAGAGCCCAGTAGAGCCCGACAGAGCCCGACAGGGCCCGACAGAGCCCGACAGAGCCCGACAGAGCCCAGTAGAGCCCGACAGAGCCCGACAGGGCCCGACAGAGCCCAGTAGAGCCCGACAGAGCCCGACAGAGTTCGACAGGGCCCGACAGAGCCCGACAGGGCCCGACAGGGCCCGACAGAGCCCGACAGAGCCCGACAGAGCCCGACAGAGCCCAGTAGAGCCCGACAGAGCCCGACAGAGCCCGACAGGGCCCGACAGGGCCCGACAGGGCCCGAAAGAGCCCGACAGAGCCCGACAGAGCCCAGTAGAGCCCGACAGAGCCCGACAGAGCCCGACAGATCCCGACAGAACCCGACAGAGCCCGACAGAGCCCGACAGAGCCTGATAGAGCCCGACAGAGCCCGACAGAGCCCGACAGAGACCAGTAGAGCCCGACAGGGCCCGACAGGGCCCGACAGGGCCCAGTAGAGCCCGACAGAGCCCAGAAGAGCCCAGTAGAGCCCGACAGATCCCGACAGAGCCTGACAGAGCCCGACAGGGCCCGACAGGGCCCGACAGGGCCCGACAGAGACCGACAGGGCACAGTACAGCCCGACAGAGCCCGACAGAGTCCGACAGAGCCCGACAGGGCCCGACAGAACCCGACAGAGCCCGACAGAGCCCAGTAGAGCCCGACAGAGCCCGACAGAGCCCGACAGAGCCCGACAGAGCCCGACAGAGCCCGACAGGGCCCAACAGGGCCCGACAGGGCCCGACAGAGCCCAGTAGAGCCCAGTAGAGCCCGAGAGAGCCCAACAGAGCCCGACAGGGCCCGACAGTGCCCGACAGAGCCCGACAGAGCCCGACAGAGCCCGACAGAGCCCGACAGAGCCCGACAGGGCCCAGTAGAGCCCAGTAGAGCCCGAGAGAGCCCGACAGAGCCCGACAGGGCCCGACAGTGCCCGACAGAGCCCGACAGAGCCCGACAGAGCCCGACAGAGCCCGACAGGGCCCGACAGAGCCCGACAGAGCCCAGTAGAGCCAGACAGAGCCCGACAGAGCCCGACAGAGCCCGACAGGGCCCGACAGGGCCCGACAGAGCCCGACAGAGCCCGACAGAGCCCGACAGAGCCCGACAGGGCCCAGTAGAGCCCGACAGAGCCCGACAGAGCCTGACAGAGCCCGACAGGGCCCGACAGGGCCCAGTAGAGCCCGACAGAGCCCGACAGAGCCCAGTAGAGCCCGAGAGAGCCCGACAGAGCCCGACAGAGCCCGACAGTGCCCGACAGAGCCCAGTAGAGCCCGACAGAGCCCGACAGAGCCCGACAGGGCCCGACAGAGCCCGACAGAGCCCGACAGGGCCCGACAGGGCCCAGTAGAGCCCGACAGAGCCCGACAGAGCCCGACAGGGCCCGACAGGGCCCGACAGGGCCCGACAGGGCCTGACAGAGCCCGACAGAGCCCGACAGGGCCCGACAGGGCCCGACAGAGCCCAGTAGAGCCCAGTAGAGCCCGACAGAGCCCAACAGAGCCCGACAGAGCCCGACAGAGCCCGACAGAGCCCGACAGGGCCCGACAGAGCCCGACAGAGCCCGACAGAGCCCAGTAGAGCCCGACAGAGCCCGACAGAGCCCGACAGAGCCCGACAGGGCCCAGTAGAGGACAGTAGAGCCCGACAGAGCCCAGTAGAGCCCGACAGAGCCCGACAGGGCCCGACAGAGCCCGACAGAGCCCGACAGAGCCCAGTAGAGCCCGACAGAGCCCGACAGAGCCCGACAGAGCCCGACAGGGCCCGACAGAGCCCGACAGGGCCCGACAGGGCCCGACAAAGCCCGACAGAGCCCAGTAGAGCCCGACAGAGCCCGACAGAGCCCGACAGGGCCCGACAGGGCCCGACAGGGCCCGAAAGAGCCCGACAGAGCCCGACAGAGCCCAGTAGAGCCCGACAGAGCCCGACAGAGCCCGACAGAGCCCGACAGAGCCCGACAGAGCCCAGTAGAGCCCGACAGAGCCCGACAGAGCCCGACAGAGCCCAGTAGAGCCCGACAGGGCCCGACAGGGCCCGACAGGGCCCAGTAGAGCCCGACAGAGCCCGACAGAGCCCAGAAGAGCCAAGTAGAGCCCGACAGAGCCCGACAGAGCCCGACAGGGCCCAGTAGAGCCCGATAGAGCCCGACAGAGCCTGACAGAGCCCGACAGAGCCCGACAGAGCCCAGTAGAGCCCGACAGGGCCCGACAGGGCCCGACAGGGCCCAGTAGAGCCCGACAGAGCCCAGAAGAGCCCAGTAGAGCCCGACAGAGCCCGACAGAGCCCGACAGGGCCCGACAGGGCCCGACAGAGCCCGACAGAGCCCGACAGGGCCCGACAGGGCCCGACAGAGCCCGACAGAGCCCGACAGGGCCCGACAGGGCCCGACAGGGCCCGACAGAGCCCGACAGAGCTCGACAGAGCCCAGTAGAGCCCGACAGAGCCCGACAGAGCCCGACAGGGCCCGACAGGGCCCGACAGGGCCCAGTAGAGCCTGACAGAGCCCGACAGAGCCCGACAGGGCCCGACAGGGCCCAGTAGAGCCCGACAGAGCCCGACAGAGCCCGACAGAACCCGACAGAGCCCGACAGAGCCCGACAGGGCCCGACAGGGCCCGACAGGGCCCGACAGGGCCCGACAGAGCCCGACAGGGCCCGACAGAGCCCGACAGAGCCCGACAGGGCCCGACAGGGCCCGACAGAGCCCGACAGAGCCCGACAGAGCTCGACAGAGCCCAGTAGAGCCCGACAGAGCCCGACAGAGCCCGACAGGGCCCGACAGGGCCCGACAGGGCCCAGTAGAGCCCGACAGAGCCCGACAGAGCCCGACAGGGCCCGACAGGGCCCAGTAGAGCCCGACAGAGCCCGACAGAGCCCGACAGAACCCGACAGAGCCCGACAGAGCCCGACAGGGCCCGACAGGGCCCGACAAGGCCCGACAGGGCCCGACAGAGCCCGACAGAGCCCGACAGGGCCCGACAGAGCCCGACAGGGCCCGGTACAGCCCGACAGAGCCCGACAGAGCCCGACAGAGCCCGACAGAGCCCAGTAGAGCCCGACAGAGCCCAGTAGAGCCCGACAGAGCCCGACAGGGCCCGACAGGGCCCGACAGGGCCCGACAGGGCCCGACAGAGCCCAGTAGAGCCCAGTAGAGCCCGACAGAGCCCGACAGAGCCCGACAGGGCCCGACAGTGCCCGACAGAGCCCGACAGAGCCCGACAGAGCCCGAGAGGGCCCGACAGAGCCCGACAGAGCCCAGTAGAGCCCGACAGAGCCCGACAGAGCCCGACAGGGCCCAGTAGAGGACAGTAGAGCCCGACAGAGCCCAGTAGAGCCCGACAGAGCCCGACAGAGCCCGACAGAGCCCGACAGGGCCCGACAGAGCCCGACAGAGCTCGACAGAGTGCAGTAGAGCCCGACAGAGCCCGACAGAGCCCGACAGAGCCCGACAGGGCCCGACAGAGCCCGACAGAGCCCGACAGGGCCCGACAGAGCCCGACAGAGCCCGACAGGGCCCAGTAGAGCCCGACAGAGCCCGACAGAGCCCGACAGGGCCCGACAGGGCCCGACAGAGCCCGACAGAGCCCAGTAGAGCCCGACAGAGCCCGACAGAGCCCGACAGAGCCCGACAGAGCCCGACACGCCCGACAGGGCCCGACAGAGCCCGACAGCGCCCAGTAGAGCCCGACAGAGCCCGACAGAGCCCGACAGAGCCCGACAGAGCCCGACAGAGCCCAGTAGAGCCCGACAGAGCCCGACAGAGCCCGACAGAGCCCGACAGGGCCCGACAGGGCCCGACAGGGCCCAGTAGTGCCCGACAGAGTCCGACAGAGCCCGACAGAGCCCGACAGGGCCCGACAGGGCCCGACAGGGCCCGACAGGGCCCGACAGAGCCCGACAGAGCCCGACAGGGCCCAGTAGAGCCCGACAGAGCCCGACAGAGCCCGACAGAGCCCAGTAGAGCTCGACAGAGCCCGACAGAGCCCAGTAGAGCCCAGTAGAGCCCGACAGAGCCCGACAGAGCCCGACAGAGCCCGACAGGGCCCGACAGGGCCCGACAGAGCCCAGTAGAGCCCAGTAGAGCCCGACAGAGCCCAACAGAGCCCGACAGAGCCCGACAGAGCCCGACAGGGCCCGACAGAGCCCGACAGAGCCCGACAGAGCCCGACAGAGCCCGACAGAGCCCAGTTGAGCCCGACAGAGCCCGACAGAGCCCGACAGGGCCCAGTAGAGCCCGACAGAGCCCGCCAGAGCCCGACAGAGCCCGACAGGACCCAGTAGAGCCCGACAGAGTCCGACAGAGCCCGACAGAGCCCGACAGAGCCCGACAGGGCCCAGTAGAGCCCGACAGAGCCCGACAGAGCCCGACAGAGCCCGACAGGGCCCGACAGGGCCCGACAGGGCCCGACAGAGCCCGACAGGGCCCGACAGAGGTCGACAGAGCCCGACAGGGCCCGACAGGGCCCGACAGGGCCCAGTAGAGCCCGACAGAGCCCGACAGGGCCCGACAGGGCCCGACAGAGCCCGACAGAGCCCGACAGGGCCCGACAGAGCCCGACAGAGCCCAGTAGAGCCCGACAGAGCCCGACAGAGCCCGACAGAGCCCGACAGGGCCCGACAGGGCCCGACAGGGCCCAGTAGAGCCCGACAGAGCCCGACAGAGCCCGACAGAGCCCGACAGGGCCCGACAGGGCCCGACAGGGCCCAGTAGAGCCCGACAGAGCCCGACAGAGCCCGACAGAACCCGACAGAGCCCGACAGAGCCCGACAGAGCCCGACAGGGCCCGACAGGCCCGACAGAGCCCGACAGAGCCCGACAGGGCCCAGTAGAGCCCAACAGAGCCCGACAGAGCCCGACAGGGCCCGAGAGATTCCCAGTACAGCCCGACAGAGCCCGACAGAGCCCGACAGGGCCCGACAGAGCCCGACAGAGCCCGACAGAGCCCAGTAGAGCCCGACAGAGCCCGACAGAGCCCGACAGGGCCCGACAAGGCCCAACAGGGCCCGACAGAGCCCGACAGAGCCCGACAGAGCCCGACAGAGCCCGACAGTGCCCGACAGAGCCCGACAGAGCCCGACAGAGCCCGAGAGAGCCCAGTAGAGCCCGAGAGAGCCCGACAGAGCCCGACAGGGCCCGACAGTGCCCGACAGAGCCCGACAGAGCCCGACAGAGCCCGACAGGGCCCGACAGGGCCCGACGGAGCCCGACAGAGCCCAGTAGATCCCGACAAAGCCCGACAGAGCCCGACAGAGCCCGAACAGAGCCCGACAGAGCCCGACAGGGCCCAGTAGAGGACAGTAGAGCCCGACAGAGCCCAGTAGAGCCCGACAGAGCCCGACAGAGCCCGACAGGGCCCCGACAGGGCCCGACAGAGCCCGACAGAGTGCAGTAGAGCCGAACAAAGCCCGACAGAGCCCGACAGAGCCCGACAGAGCCCGACAGAGCCCGACAGGGCCCAGTAGAGGACAGTAGAGCCCGACAGAGCCCAGTAGAGCCCGACAGAGCCCGACAGAGCCCGACAGAGCCCGACAGAGCCCGACAGGGCCCGACAGGGCCCGACAGAGCCCGACAGAGCCCGACAGAGCCCGACAGAGCCCGACAGAGCCCAGTAGAGCCCGACAGAGCCCGACAGAGCCCGACAGAGCCCGACAGAGCCCAATAGAGCCCGACAGAGCCCGACAGGGCCCGACAGGGCCCGACAGAGCCCGACAGAGCCCGACAGAGCCCGACAGGGCCCGACAGGGCCCAGTAGAGCCCGACAGAGAACGACAGAGCCCGACAGGGCCCGACAGGGCCCGACCAGAGCCCGACAGAGCCCGACAGGGCCCGACAGGGCCCGACAGAGCCCCAGTACAGCCCGACAGAGCCCGACAGGGCCCGACAGGGCCCGACAGAGCCCAGTAGAGCCCGACAGAGCCCGACAGAGCCCGACAGAGCCCGACAGAGCCCAATAGAGCCCGACAGAGCCCGACAGCGCCCGACAGAGCCCGACAGAGCCCGACAGGGCCCGACAGGGCCCAGTAGAGCCCGACAGAGCCCGACAGAGCCCGACAGAGCCCGACAGGGCCCGACAGGGCCCAGTAGAGGCCGAAAGAGCCCGACAGAGCACGACAGAGCCCGACAGAGCCGACAGAGCCCGACAGAGCCCGACAGGGCCCGACAGAGCCCGACAGAGCCCAGTAGAGCCCGACAGAGCCCGACAGAGCCCGACAGAGCCCGACAGGGCCCGACAGAGCCCGACAGAGCCCGACAGGCCCGACAGGGCCCGACAGGGCCCGACAGAGCCCGACAGAGCCCGACAGGGCCCAGTAGAGCCCGACAGAGCCCGACAGAGCCCGAAAGAGCCCGACAGAGCCCGACAGGGCCCGACAGGGCCCAGTCAGCCCGACAGAGCCCGACAGAGGCCCGACAGGGCCCGACAGGGCCCGACAGGGCCCAGTAGAGCCCGACAGAGCCCGGACAGAGCCCGACAGGGCCCGACAGGGCCCGACAGAGCCCGACAGAGCCCAGTAGAGCCCGACAGAGCCCGACAGAGCCCGACAGAGCCCAGTAGAGCCCGACAGGGCCCGACAGGGCCCGACAGGGCCCAGTCGAGCCCGACAGAGCCCGACAGAGCCCAGTAGAGCCCAGTAGAGCCCGACAGAGCCCGACAGAGCCCGACAGAGCCCGACAGAGCCCGACAGGGCCCGACAGGGCCCGACAGAGCCCAGTAGAGCCCAGTAGAGCCCGACAGAGCCCGACAGAGCCCGACAGAGCACGACAGAGCCCGACAGAGCCCGACAGGGCCCGACAGAGCCCGACAGGGCCCAGTACAGCCCGACAGAGCCCGACAGAGCCCGGACAGGGCCCGACAGAGCCCGACAGAGCCCGACAGAGCCCAGTAGAGCCCGACAGAGCCCGACAGAGCCTGACAGAGCCCGACAGGGCCCGACAGAGCCCAGTAGAGCCCAGTAGAGCCCGACAGAGCCCGACAGAGCCCGACAGGGCCCGACAGGGCCCGACAGAGCCCGACAGAGCCCAGTAGAGCCCGACAGAGCCCGACAGACAGAGCCCGATAGAGCCCGACAGGGCCCAGTAGAGCCCAGTAGAGCCCGACAGAGCCCAGTAGAGCCCGACAGAGCCCGACAGAGCCCGACAGGGCCCGACAGGGCCCGACAGAGCCCGACAGAGCCCGACAGGGCCCGACAGGGCCCGACAGAGCCCGACAGAGCCCGACAGGGCCCAGTAGAGCCCGACAGGGCCCGACAGAGCCCGACAGGGCCCGACAGGGCCTGACAGGGCCCGACAGAGCCCGACAGGGCCCAGTACAGCCCGACAGAGCCCGACAGAGCCTGACAGAGCCCGACAGGGCCCGACAGAGCCTGACAGAGCCCGACAGAGCCCAGTAGAGCCCGACAGAGCCCAGTAGAGCCCGACAGGGCCCGACAGAGCCCGACAGAGCCCAGTAGAGCCCAGTAGAGCCCGACAGAGCCCGACAGAGCCCGACAGGGCCCGACAGTGCCCGACAGAGCCCTACAGAGCCCGACAGAGCCCGACAGGGCCCGACAGGGCCCGACAGAGCCCGACAGAGCCCAGTAGAGCCCGACAGAACCCGACAGAGCCCGACAGAGCCCGACAGGGCCCAGTAGAGGACAGTAGAGCCCAACAGAGCCCAGTAGAGCCCAACAGAGCCCGACAGAGCCCGACAGAGCCCGACAGAGCCCGACAGAGCCCGACAGATCGCAGTAGAGCCCGACAGAGCCCGACAGAGCCCGACAGGGCCCGACAGGGCCCGACAGGGCCCGACAGAGCCCGACAGAGCCCGACAGAGCCCGACAGGGCCCGACAGAGCCCGACAGGGAACAGTAGAGTCCAGTAGAGCCCGACAGAGCCCGACAGAGCCCGACAGAACCCGACAGAGCCCGACAAAGCCCAGTAGAGCCCGACAGAGCCCGACAGAGCCCGACAGGGCCCGACAGGGCCCGACAGGGCCCAGTAGAGCCCGAAAGAGCCCAGTAGAGCCCGACAGAGCCCGACAGAGCCCGACAGAGCCCGACAGGGCCCGGCAGGGCCCGACAGGGCCCAGTAGAGCCCAGTAGAGCCCGACAGAGCCCGACAGAGCCCGTCAGGGCCCGACAGGGACCGACAGGGCCGACAGGGCCCGACAGAGCCCGACAGAGCCCAGTAGAGCCCAGTAGAGCCCGACAGAGCCCGACAGAGCCCGACAGAGCCCGAAAGAGCCCGACAGGGCCCAATTGAGCCCAGTAGAGCCCGACAGAGCCCAGTAGAGCCCGACAGAGCCCGACAGGGCCCGACAGAGCCCGACAGAGCCCGACAGAGCCCAGTAGAGCCCGACAGAGCCCGACAGGGCCCGACAGAGCCCAGTAGAGCCCGACAGAGCCCGACAGAGTTCGACAGGGCCCGACAGAGCCCGACAGGGCCCGACAGGGCCCGACTGAGCCCGACAGAGCCCGACAGAGCCCGACAGAGCCCAGTAGAGCCCGACAGAGCCCGACAGAGCCCGACAGGGCCCGACAGGGCCCGACAGGGCCCGACAGGGCCCGACAGAGCCCGACAGAGCCCAGTAGAGCCCGACAGAGCCCGACAGAGCCCGACAGATCCCGACAGAACCCGACAGAGCCCGACAGAGCCCGACAGAGCCTGATAGAGCCCGACAGAGCCCGACAGAGCTCGACAGAGACCAGTAGAGCCCGACAGGGCCCGACAGGGCCCGACAGGGCCCAGTAGAGCCCGACAGAGCCCGACAGAGCCCAGAAGCGCCCAGTAGAGCCCGACAGATCCCGACAGAGCCTGACAGAGCCCGACAGGGCCCGACAGGGCCCGACAGGGCCCGACAGAGACCGACAGGGCACAGTACAGCCCGACAGAGCCCGACAGAGTCCGACAGAGCCCGACAGGGCCCGACAGAACTTGACAGAGCCCGACAGAGCCCAGTAGAGCCCGACAGAGCCCGACAGAGCCCGACAGAGCCCGACAGAGCCCGACAGGGCCCGACAGGGCCCGACAGAGCCCGACAGAGCCCGACAGGGCCCGACAGAGCCCGACAGGGAACAGTAGAGTCCAGTAGAGCCCGACAGAGCCCGACAGAGCCCGACAGAACCCGACAGAGCCCGACAAAGCCCAGTAGAGCCCGACAGAGCCCGACAGAGCCCGACAGGGCCCGACAGGGCCCGACAGGGCCCAGTAGAGCCCGAAAGAGCCCAGTAGAGCCCGACAGAGCCCGACAGAGCCCGACAGAGCCCGACAGGGCCCGGCAGGGCCCGACAGGGCCCAGTAGAGCCCAGTAGAGCCCGACAGAGCCCGACAGAGCCCGTCAGGGCCCGACAGGGCCCGACAGGGCCGACAGGGCCCGACAGAGCCCGACAGAGCCCAGTAGAGCCCAGTAGAGCCCGACAGAGCCCGACAGAGCCCGACAGAGCCCGAAAGAGCCCGACAGGGCCCAATTGAGCCCAGTAGAGCCCGACAGAGCCCAGTAGAGCCCGACAGAGCCCGACAGGGCCCGACAGAGCCCGACAGAGCCCGACAGAGCCCAGTAGAGCCCGACAGAGCCCGACAGGGCCCGACAGAGCCCAGTAGAGCCCGACAGAGCCCGACAGAGTTCGACAGGGCCCGACAGAGCCCGACAGGGCCCGACAGGGCCCGACTGAGCCCGACAGAGCCCGACAGAGCCCGACAGAGCCCAGTAGAGCCCGACAGAGCCCGACAGAGCCCGACAGGGCCCGACAGGGCCCGACAGGGCCCGAAAGAGCCCGACAGAGCCCGACAGAGCCCAGTAGAGCCCGACAGAGCCCGACAGAGCCCGACAGATCCCGACAGAACCCGACAGAGCCCGACAGAGCCCGACAGAGCCTGATAGAGCCCGACAGAGCCCGACAGAGCTCGACAGAGACCAGTAGAGCCCGACAGGGCCCGACAGGGCCCGACAGGGCCCAGTAGAGCCCGACAGAGCCCGACAGAGCCCAGAAGAGCCCAGTAGAGCCCGACAGATCCCGACAGAGCCTGACAGAGCCCGACAGGGCCCGACAGGGCCCGACAGGGCCCGACAGAGACCGACAGGGCACAGTACAGCCCGACAGAGCCCGACAGAGTCCGACAGAGCCCGACAGGGCCCGACAGAACCCGACAGAGCCCGACAGAGCCCAGTAGAGCCCGACAGAGCCCGACAGAGCCCGACAGAGCCCGACAGAGCCCGACAGAGCCCGACAGGGCCCGACAGGGCCCGACAGGGCCCGACAGAGCCCAGTAGAGCCCAGTAGAGCCCGAGAGAGCCCAACAGAGCCCGACAGGGCCCGACAGTGCCCGACAGAGCCCGACAGAGCCCGACAGAGCCCGACAGAGCCCGACAGAGCCCGACAGAGCCCAGTAGAGCCCGACAGAGCCCGACAGAGCCCGACAGGGCCCAGTAGAGGACAGTAGAGCCCGACAGAGCCCAGTAGAGCCCGACAGAGCCCGACAGAGCCCGACAGAGCCCGACAGGGCCCGACAGAGCCCGACAGAGCTCGACAGAGTGCAGTAGAGCCCGACAGAGCCCGACAGAGCCCGACAGAGCCCGACAGGGCCCGACAGAGCCCGACAGAGCCCGACAGGGCCCAGTAGAGCCCGACAGAGCCCGACAGAGCCCGACAGGGCCCGACAGGGCCCGACAGAGCCCGACAGAGCCCAGTAGAGCCCGACAGAGCCCGACAGAGCCCGACAGAGCCCGACAGAGCCCGACACGCCCGACAGGGCCCGACAGAGCCCGACAGCGCCCAGTAGAGCCCGACAGAGCCCGACAGAGCCCGACAGAGCCCGACAGAGCCCGACAGAGCCCAGTAGAGCCCGACAGAGCCCGACAGAGCCCGACAGAGCCCGACAGGGCCCGACAGGGCCCGACAGGGCCCAGTAGTGCCCGACAGAGTCCGACAGAGCCCGACAGAGCCCGACAGGGCCCGACAGGGCCCGACAGAGCCCGACAGAGCCCGACAGGGCCCAGTAGAGCCCGACAGAGCCCGACAGAGCCCGACAGAGCCCAGTAGAGCTCGACAGAGCCCGACAGAGCCCAGTAGAGCCCAGTAGAGCCCGACAGAGCCCGACAGAGCCGACAGAGCCCGACAGGGCCCGACAGGGCCCGACAGAGCCCAGTAGAGCCCAGTAGAGCCCGACAGAGCCCAACAGAGCCCGACAGAGCCCGACAGAGCCCGACAGGGCCCGACAGAGCCCGACAGAGCCCGACAGAGCCCGACAGAGCCCGACAGAGCCCAGTTGAGCCCGACAGAGCCCGACAGAGCCCGACAGGGCCCAGTAGAGCCCGACAGAGCCCGCCAGAGCCCGACAGAGCCCGACAGGACCCAGTAGAGCCCGACAGAGTCCGACAGAGCCCGACAGAGCCCGACAGAGCCCGACAGGGCCCAGTAGAGCCCGACAGAGCCCGACAGAGCCCGACAGAGCCCGACAGGGCCCGACAGGGCCCGACAGGGCCCGACAGAGCCCGACAGGGCCCGACAGAGGTCGACAGAGCCCGACAGGGCCCGACAGGGCCCGACAGGGCCCAGTAGAGCCCGACAGAGCCCGACAGAGCCTGAGAGGGCCCGACAGGGCCCGACAGAGCCCGACAGAGCCCGACAGGGCCCGACAGAGCCCGACAGAGCCCAGTAGAGCCCGACAGAGCCCGACAGAGCCCGACAGAGCCCGACAGGGCCCGACAGGGCCCGACAGGGCCCAGTAGAGCCCGACAGAGCCCGACAGAGCCCGACAGGGCCCGACAGGGCCCGACAGGGCCCGACAGGGCCCAGTAGAGCCCGACAGAGCCCGACAGAGCCCGACAGAACCCGACAGAGCCCGACAGAGCCCGACAGAGCCCGACAGGGCCCGACAGGGCCCGACAGAGCCCGACAGAGCCCGACAGGGCCCAGTAGAGCCCAACAGAGCCCGACAGAGCCCGACAGGGCCCGAGAGGGCCCAGTACAGCCCGACAGAGCCCGACAGAGCCCGACAGGGCCCGACAGAGCCCGACAGAGCCCGACAGAGCCCAGTAGAGCCCGACAGAGCCCGACAGAGCCCGACAGGGCCCGACAAGGCCCAACAGGGCCCGACAGAGCCCGACAGAGCCCGACAGAGCCCGACAGAGCCCGACAGTGCCCGACAGAGCCCGACAGAGCCCGACAGAGCCCAGTAGAGCCCGAGAGAGCCCGACAGAGCCCGACAGGGCCCGACAGTGCCCGACAGAGCCCGACAGAGCCCGACAGAGCCCGACAGGGCCCGACAGGGCCCGACGGAGCCCGACAGAGCCAGTAGATCCCGACAAAGCCCGACAGAGCCCGACAGAGCCCGACAGAGCCCGACAGAGCCCGACAGGGCCCAGTAGAGGACAGTAGAGCCCGACAGAGCCCAGTAGAGCCCGACAGAGCCCGACAGAGCCCGACAGGGCCCGACAGGGCCCGACAGAGCCCGACAGAGCGCAGTAGAGCCCGACAAAGCCCGACAGAGCCCGACAGAGCCCGACAGAGCCCGACAGAGCCCGACAGGGCCCAGTAGAGGACAGTAGAGCCCGACAGAGCCCAGTAGAGCCCGACAGAGCCCGACAGAGCCCGACAGAGCCCGACAGAGCCCGACAGGGCCCGACAGGGCCCGACAGAGCCCGACAGAGCGCAGTAGAGCCCGACAGAGCCCGACAGAGCCCGACAGAGCCCGACAGGGCCCGACAGGGCCCGACAGGGCCCGACAGAGCCCGACAGAGCCCGACAGGGCCCAGTAGAGCCCGACAGAGCCCGACAGAGCCCGACAGGGCCCGACAGGGCCCGACAGAGCCCAGTAGAGCCCGACAGAGCCCGACAGAGCCCGACAGAGCCCGACAGGGGCCCAGTAGAGCCCGACAGAGCCCGACAGAGCCCGACAGAGCCCGACAGAGCCCGACAGGGCCCGACAGAGACCGACAGAGCCCGACAGGGCCCGACAGAGCCCGACAGGGCCCAGTAGAGCCCGACAGAGAACGACAGAGCCCGACAGGGCCCGACAGGGCCCGACAGAGCCCGACAGAGCCCGACAGGGCCCGACAGAGCCCAGTAGAGCCCGACAGAGCCCGACAGAGCCCGACAGAGCCCGACAGAGCCCAATAGAGCCCGACAGAGCCCGACAGGGCCCGACAGGGCCCGACAGAGCCCGACAGAGCCCGACAGAGCCCGACAGGGCCCGACAGGGCCCAGTAGAGCCCGACAGAGAACGACAGAGCCCGACAGGGCCCGACAGAGCCCGACAGGGCCCGACAGGGCCCGACAGAGCCCAGTACAGCCCGACAGAGCCCGACAGGGCCCGACAGGGCCCGACAGGGCCCGACAGAGCCCAGTACAGCCCGACAGAGCCCGACAGGGCCCGACAGGGCCCGACAGAGCCCAGTAGAGCCCGACAGAGCCCGACAGAGCCCGACAGAGCCCGACAGAGCCCGACAGAGCCCGACAGGGCCCGACAGAGCCCGACAGGGCCCGACAGAGCCCAGTAGAGCCCGACAGAGCCCGACAGAGCCCGACAGAGCCCGACAGAGCCCGACAGAGCCCGACAGAGCCCGACAGAGCCCGACAGAGCCCGACAGGGCCCGACAGGGCCCAGTAGAGCCCGACAGAGCCCGACAGAGCCCGACAGAGCCCGACAGGGCCCGACAGGGCCCAGTAGAGGCCGAAAGAGCCCGACAGAGCACGACAGAGCCCGACAGAGCCCGACAGAGCCCGACAGAGCCCGACAGGGCCCGACAGGGCCCGACAGAGCCCAGTAGAGCCCGACAGAGCCCGACAGGGCCCGACAGAGCCCGACAGGGCCCGACAGGGCCCGACAGGGCCCGACAGGGCCCGACAGAGCCCGACAGAGCCCGACAGGGCCCAGTAGAGCCCGACAGAGCCCGACAGAGCCCGAAAGAGCCCGACAGAGCCCGACAGGGCCCGACAGGGCCCAGTCAGCCCGACAGAGCCCGACAGGGCCCGACAGGGCCCGACAGGGCCCGACAGGGCCCAGTAGAGCCCGACAGAGCCCGACAGAGCCCGACAGGGCCCGACAGGGCCCGACAGAGCCCGACAGAGCCCAGTAGAGCCCGACAGAGCCCGACAGAGCCCAGTAGAGCCCGACAGGGCCCGACAGGGCCCGACAGGGCCCAGTCGAGCCCGACAGAGCCCGACAGAGCCCAGTAGAGCCCAGTAGAGCCCGACAGAGCCCGACAGAGCCCGACAGAGCCCGACAGGGCCCGACAGGGCCCGACAGAGCCCAGTAGAGCCCAGTAGAGCCCGACAGAGCCCGACAGAGCCCGACAGAGCACGACAGAGCCCGACAGAGCCCGACAGGGCCCGACAGAGCCCGACAGGGCCCAGTACAGCCCGACAGAGCCCGACAGAGCCCGACAGGGCCCGACAGAGCCCGACAGAGCCCGACAGAGCCCAGTAGAGCCCGACAGAGCCCGACAGAGCCTGACAGGGCCCGACAGGGCCCGACAGAGCCCAGTAGAGCCCAGTAGAGCCCGACAGAGCCCGACAGAGCCCGACAGGGCCCGACAGGGCCCGACAGAGCCCGACAGAGCCCAGTAGAGCCCGACAGAGCCCGACAGAGCCCGACAGAGCCCGATAGAGCCCGACAGGGCCCAGTAGAGCCCAGTAGAGCCCGACAGAGCCCAGTAGAGCCCGACAGAGCCCGACAGAGCCCGACAGGGCCCGACAGGGCCCGACAGAGCCCGACAGAGCCCGACAGGGCCCGACAGGGCCTGACAGAGCCCGACAGAGCCCGACAGGGCCCAGTAGAGCCCGACAGGGCCCGACAGAGCCCGACAGGGCCCGACAGGGCCTGACAGGGCCCGACAGAGCCCGACAGGGCCCAGTACAGCCCGACAGAGCCCGACAGAGCCTGACAGAGCCCGACAGGGCCCGACAGAGCCCGACAGAGCCCGACAGAGCCCAGTAGAGCCCGACAGAGCCCAGTAGAGCCCGACAGGGCCCGACAGAGCCCGACAGAGCCCAGTAGAGCCCAGTAGAGCCCGACAGAGCCCGACAGAGCCCGACAGGGCCCGACAGTGCCCGACAGAGCCCTACAGAGCCCGACAGAGCCCGACAGGGCCCGACAGGGCCCGACAGAGCCCGACAGAGCCCAGTAGAGCCCGACAGAACCCGACAGAGCCCGACAGAGCCCGACAGGGCCCAGTAGAGGACAGTAGAGCCCGACAGAGCCCAGTAGAGCCCAACAGAGCCCGACAGAGCCCGACAGAGCCCGACAGAGCCCGACAGGGCCCGACAGAGCCCGACAGAGCCCGACAGATCGCAGTAGAGCCCGACAGAGCCCGACAGAGCCCGACAGAGCCCGACAGGGCCCGACAGGGCCCGACAGGGCCCGACAGAGCCCGACAGAGCCCGACAGAGCCCGACAGGGCCCGACAGAGCCCGACAGAGCCCAGTAGAGCCCGACAGAGCCCGACAGAGCCCGACAGAACCCGACAGAGCCCGACAAAGCCCAGTAGAGCCCGACAGAGCCCGACAGAGCCCGACAGGGCCCGACAGGGCCCGACAGGGCCCAGTAGAGCCCGAAAGAGCCCAGTAGAGCCCGACAGAGCCCGACAGAGCCCGACAGAGCCCGACAGGGCCCGGCAGGGCCCGACAGGGCCCAGTAGAGCCCAGTAGAGCCCGACAGAGCCCGACAGAGCCCGTCAGGGCCCGACAGGGCCCGACAGGGCCGACAGGGCCCGACAGAGCCCGACAGAGCCCAGTAGAGCCCAGTAGAGCCCGACAGAGCCCGACAGAGCCCGACAGAGCCCGAAAGAGCCCGAAAGAGCCCGACAGGGCCCAATTGAGCCCAGTAGAGCCCGACAGAGCCCAGTAGAGCCCGACAGAGCCCGACAGGGCCCGACAGAGCCCGACAGAGCCCGACAGAGCCCAGTAGAGCCCGACAGAGCCCGACAGGGCCCGACAGAGCCCAGTAGAGCCCGACAGAGCCCGACAGAGTTCGACAGGGCCCGACAGAGCCCGACAGGGCCCGACAGGGCCCGACTGAGCCCGACAGAGCCCGACAGAGCCCGACAGAGCCCAGTAGAGCCCGACAGAGCCCGACAGAGCCCGACAGGGCCCGACAGGGCCCGACAGGGCCCGAAAGAGCCCGACAGAGCCCGACAGAGCCCAGTAGAGCCCGACAGAGCCCGACAGAGCCCGACAGATCCCGACAGAACCCGACAGAGCCCGACAGAGCCCGACAGAGCCTGATAGAGCCCGACAGAG
Organism: Caloenas nicobarica; assembly: GCF_036013445.1. NCBI lineage: Eukaryota > Metazoa > Chordata > Aves > Columbiformes > Columbidae > Caloenas > Caloenas nicobarica. The sequence continues at coordinate 362,317 of NW_027016979.1, forward strand.
CCCGACAGAGCTCGACAGAGACCAGTAGAGCCCGACAGGGCCCGACAGGGCCCGACAGGGCCCAGTAGAGCCCGACAGAGCCCGACAGAGCCCAGAAGAGCCCAGTAGAGCCCGACAGATCCCGACAGAGCCTGACAGAGCCCGACAGGGCCCGACAGGGCCCGACAGGGCCCGACAGAGACCGACAGGGCACAGTACAGCCCGACAGAGCCCGACAGAGTCCGACAGAGCCCGACAGGGCCCGACAGAACCCGACAGAGCCCGACAGAGCCCAGTAGAGCCCGACAGAGCCCGACAGAGCCCGACAGAGCCCGACAGAGCCCGACAGAGCCCGACAGAGCCCGACAGAGCCCGACAGGGCCCGACAGGGCCCGACAGGGCCCGACAGAGCCCGACAGAGCCCGACAGGGCCCGACAGAGCCCGACAGGGAACAGTAGAGTCCAGTAGAGCCCGACAGAGCCCGACAGAGCCCGACAGAACCCGACAGAGCCCGACAAAGCCCAGTAGAGCCCGACAGAGCCCGACAGAGCCCGACAGGGCCCGACAGGGCCCGACAGGGCCCAGTAGAGCCCGAAAGAGCCCAGTAGAGCCCGACAGAGCCCGACAGAGCCCGACAGAGCCCGACAGGGCCCGGCAGGGCCCGACAGGGCCCAGTAGAGCCCAGTAGAGCCCGACAGAGCCCGACAGAGCCCGTCAGGGCCCGACAGGGCCCGACAGGGCCGACAGGGCCCGACAGAGCCCGACAGAGCCCAGTAGAGCCCAGTAGAGCCCGACAGAGCCCGACAGAGCCCGACAGAGCCCGACAGGGCCCAATTGAGCCCAGTAGAGCCCGACAGAGCCCAGTAGAGCCCGACAGAGCCCGACAGGGCCCGACAGAGCCCGACAGAGCCCGACAGAGCCCAGTAGAGCCCGACAGAGCCCGACAGGGCCCGACAGGGCCCAGTAGAGCCCGACAGAGCCCGACAGAGTTCGACAGGGCCCGACAGAGCCCGACAGGGCCCGACAGGGCCCGACTGAGCCCGACAGAGCCCGACAGAGCCCGACAGAGCCCAGTAGAGCCCGACAGAGCCCGACAGAGCCCGACAGGGCCCGACAGGGCCCGACAGGGCCCGAAAGAGCCCGACAGAGCCCGACAGAGCCCAGTAGAGCCCGACAGAGCCCGACAGAGCCCGACAGATCCCGACAGAACCCGACAGAGCCCGACAGAGCCCGACAGAGCCTGATAGAGCCCGACAGAGCCCGACAGAGCTCGACAGAGACCAGTAGAGCCCGACAGGGCCCGACAGGGCCCGACAGGGCCCAGTAGAGCCCGACAGAGCCCGACAGAGCCCAGAAGAGCCCAGTAGAGACCGACAGATCCCGACAGAGCCTGACAGAGCCCGACAGGGCCCGACAGGGCCCGACAGGGCCCGACAGAGACCGACAGGGCACAGTACAGCCCGACAGAGCCCGACAGAGTCCGACAGAGCCCGACAGGGCCCGACAGAACCCGACAGAGCCCGACAGAGCCCAGTAGAGCCCGACAGAGCCCGACAGAGCCCGACAGAGCCCGACAGAGCCCGACAGAGCCCGACAGGGCCCGACAGGGCCCGACAGGGCCCGACAGAGCCCAGTAGAGCCCAGTAGAGCCCGAGAGAGCCCAACAGAGCCCGACAGGGCCCGACAGTGCCCGACAGAGCCCGACAGAGCCCGACAGAGCCCGACAGAGCCCGACAGAGCCCGACAGGGCCCAGTAGAGCCCAGTAGAGCCCGAGAGAGCCCGACAGAGCCCGACAGGGCCCGACAGTGCCCGACAGAGCCCGACAGAGCCCGACAGAGCCCGACAGAGCCCGACAGGGCCCGACAGAGCCCGACAGAGCCCAGTAGAGCCAGACAGAGCCCGACAGAGCCCGACAGAGCCCGACAGGGCCCGACAGGGCCCGACAGGGCCCGACAGAGCCCGACAGAGCCCGACAGGGCCCAGTAGAGCCCGACAGAGCCCGACAGAGCCTGACAGAGCCCGACAGGGCCCGACAGGGCCCAGTAGAGCCCGACAGAGCCCGACAGAGCCCAGTAGAGCCCGAGAGAGCCCGACAGAGCCCGACAGAGCCCGACAGTGCCCGACAGAGCCCAGTAGAGCCCGACAGAGCCCGACAGAGCCCGACAGAGCCCGACAGGGCCCGACAGAGCCCGACAGAGCCCGACAGGGCCCGACAGGGCCCAGTAGAGCCCGACAGAGCCCGACAGAGCCCGACAGGGCCCGACAGAGCCCGACAGAGCCCGACAGGGCCCGACAGAGCCCGACAGAGCCCGACAGGGCCCGACAGGGCCCAGTAGAGCCCGACAGGGCCCGACAGGGCCCGACAGAGCCCGACAGGGCCCGACAGAGCCCGACAGGGCCCGACAGGGCCCGACAGAGCCCAGTAGAGCCCAGTAGAGCCCGACAGAGCCCAACAGAGCCCGACAGAGCCCGACAGAGCCCGACAGAGCCCGACAGGGCCCGACAGAGCCCGACAGAGCCCGACAGAGCCCAGTAGAGCCCGACAGAGCCCGACAGAGCCCGACAGAGCCCGACAGAGCCCGACAGGGCCCAGTAGAGGACAGTAGAGCCCGACAGAGCCCAGTAGAGCCCGACAGAGCCCGACAGGGCCCGACAGAGCCCGACAGAGCCCGACAGAGCCCAGTAGAGCCCGACAGAGCCCGACAGAGCCCGACAGGGCCCGACAGAGCCCGACAGGGCCCGACAGGGCCCGACAAAGCCCGACAGAGCCCAGTAGAGCCCGACAGAGCCCGACAGAGCCCGACAGGGCCCGACAGGGCCCGAAAGAGCCCGACAGAGCCCGACAGAGCCCAGTAGAGCCCGACAGAGCCCGACAGAGCCCGACAGAGCCCGACAGAGCCCGACAGAGCCCGACAGAGCCCAGTAGAGCCCGACAGGGCCCGACAGGGCCCGACAGGGCCCAGTAGAGCCCGACAGAGCCCGACAGAGCCCAGAAGAGCCAAGTAGAGCCCGACAGAGCCCGACAGAGCCCGACAGGGCCCAGTAGAGCCCGATAGAGCCCGACAGAGCCTGACAGAGCCCGACAGAGCCCGACAGAGCCCAGTAGAGCCCGACAGGGCCCGACAGGGCCCGACAGGGCCCAGTAGAGCCCGACAGAGCCCAGAAGAGCCCAGTAGAGCCCGACAGAGCCCGACAGAGCCCGACAGGGCCCGACAGGGCCCGACAGAGCCCGACAGAGCCCGACAGGGCCCGACAGGGCCCGACAGAGCCCGACAGAGCCCGACAGGGCCCGACAGGGCCCGACAGAGCCCGACAGAGCTCGACAGAGCCCAGTAGAGCCCGACAGAGCCCGACAGAGCCCGACAGGGCCCGACAGGGCCCGACAGGGCCCAGTAGAGCCCGACAGAGCCCGACAGAGCCCGACAGGGCCCGACAGGGCCCAGTAGAGCCCGACAGAGCCCGACAGAGCCCGACAGAACCCGACAGAGCCCGACAGAGCCCGACAGGGCCCGACAGGGCCCGACAGGGCCCGACAGGGCCCGACAGAGCCCGACAGGGCCCGACAGAGCCCGACAGAGCCCGACAGGGCCCGACAGGGCCCGACAGAGCCCGACAGAGCTCGACAGAGCCCAGTAGAGCCCGACAGAGCCCGACAGAGCCCGACAGGGCCCGACAGGGCCCGACAGTGCCCAGTAGAGCCCGACAGAGCCCGACAGAGCCCGACAGGGCCCGACAGGGCCCAGTAGAGCCCGACAGAGCCCGACAGAGCCCGACAGAACCCGACAGAGCCCGACAGAGCCCGACAGGGCCCGACAGGGCCCGACAAGGCCCGACAGGGCCCGACAGAGCCCGACAGAGCCCGACAGGGCCCGACAGGGCCCGGTACAGCCCGACAGAGCCCGACAGAGCCCGACAGAGCCCAGTAGAGCCCGACAGAGCCCAGTAGAGCCCGACAGAGCCCGACAGGGCCCGACAGGGCCCGACAGGGCCCGACAGGGCCCGACAGAGCCCAGTAGAGCCCAGTAGAGCCCGACAGAGCCCGACAGAGCCCGACAGGGCCCGACAGTGCCCGACAGAGCCCGACAGAGCCCGACAGAGCCCGAGAGGGCCCGACAGAGCCCGACAGAGCCCAGTAGAGCCCGACAGAGCCCGACAGAGCCCGACAGAGCCCGACAGGGCCCAGTAGAGGACAGTAGAGCCCGACAGAGCCCAGTAGAGCCCGACAGAGCCCGACAGAGCCCGACAGAGCCCGACAGGGCCCGACAGAGCCCGACAGAGCTCGACAGAGTGCAGTAGAGCCCGACAGAGCCCGACAGAGCCCGACAGAGCCCGACAGATCCCGAAAGGGCCCGACAGAGCCCGACAGAGCCCGACAGGGCCCGACAGAGCCCGACAGAGCCCGACAGGGCCCAGTAGAGCCCGACAGAGCCCGACAGAGCCCGACAGGGCCCGACAGGGCCCGACAGAGCCCGACAGAGCCCAGTAGAGCCCGACAGAGCCCGACAGAGCCCGACAGAGCCCGGCAGAGCCCGGCAGGGCCCAGTAGAGTCCAGTAGAGCCCGACAGAGCCCAGTAGAGCCCAACAGAGCCCGACAGAGCCCGACAGGGCCCGACAGCGCCCAGTAGAGCCCGACAGAGCCCGACAGAGCCCGACAGAGCCCGACAGAGCCCGACAGAGCCCGACAGAGCCCAGTAGAGCCCGACAGAGCCCGACAGAGCCCGACAGAGCCCGACAGGGCCCGACAGGGCCCGACAGGGCCCAGTAGTGCCCGACAGATTCCGACAGAGCCCGACAGAGCCCGACAGGGCCCGACAGGGCCCGACAGGGCCCGACAGGGCCCGACAGAGCCCGACAGAGCCCGACAGGGCCCAGTAGAGCCCGACAGAGCCCGACAGAGCCCGACAGAGCCCAGTAGAGCTCGACAGAGCCCGACAGAGCCCAGTAGAGCCCAGTAGAGCCCGACAGAGCCCGACAGAGCCCGACAGAGCCCGACAGGGCCCGACAGGGCCCGACAGAGCCCAGTAGAGCCCAGTAGAGCCCGACAGAGCCCAACAGAGCCCGACAGAGCCCGACAGAGCCCGACAGGGCCCGACAGAGCCCGACAGAGCCCGAGAGAGCCCGACAGAGCCCGACAGAGCCCAGTTGAGCCCGACAGAGCCCGACAGAGCCCGACAGGGCCCAGTAGAGCCCGACAGAGCCCGCCAGAGCCCGACAGAGCCCGACAGGACCCAGTAGAGCCCGACAGAGTCCGACAGAGCCCGACAGAGCCCGACAGAGCCCGACAGGGCCCAGTAGAGCCCGACAGAGCCCGACAGAGCCCGACAGAGCCCGAAAGGGCCCGACAGGGCCCGACAGGGCCCGACAGAGCCCGACAGGGCCCGACAGAGGTCGACAGAGCCCGACAGGGCCCGACAGGGCCCGACAGGGCCCAGTAGAGCCCGACAGAGCCCGACAGAGCCTGAGAGGGCCCGACAGGGCCCGACAGAGCCCGACAGAGCCCGACAGGGCCCGACAGAGCCCGACAGAGCCCAGTAGAGCCCGACAGAGCCCGACAGAGCCCGACAGAGCCCGACAGGGCCCGACAGGGCCCAGTAGAGCCCGACAGAGCCCGACAGAGCCCGACAGAGCCCGACAGGGCCCGACAGGGCCCGACAGGGCCCAGTAGAGCCCGACAGAGCCCGACAGAGCCCGACAGAACCCGACAGAGCCCGACAGAGCCCGACAGGGCCCGACAGGGCCCGACAGAGCCCGACAGAGCCCGACAGGGCCCAGTAGAGCCCAACAGAGCCCGACAGAGCCCGACAGGGCCCGAGAGGGCCCAGTACAGCCCGACAGAGCCCGACAGAGCCCGACAGGGCCCGACAGAGCCCGACAGAGCCCGACTAGAGCCCAGTAGAGCCCGACAGAGCCCGACAGAGCCCGACAGGGCCCGACAAGGCCCAACAGGGCCCGACAGAGCCCGACAGAGCCCGACAGAGCCCGACAGAGCCCGACAGTGCCCGACAGAGCCCGACAGAGCCCGACAGAGCCCGACAGAGCCCAGTAGAGCCCGAGAGAGCCCGACAGAGCCCGACAGGGCCCGACAGGGCCCGACAGAGCCCGACAGAGCCCGACAGAGCCCGACAGGGCCCGACAGGGCCCGACGGAGCCCAGTAGATCCCGACAAAGCCCGACAGAGCCCGACAGAGCCCGACAGAGCCCGACAGAGCCCGACAGGGCCCAGTAGAGGACAGTAGAGCCCGACAGAGCCCAGTAGAGCCCGACAGAGCCCGACAGAGCCCGACAGGGCCCGACAGGGCCCGACAGGGCCCGACAGAGCGCAGTAGAGCCCGACAGAGCCCGACAGAGCCCGACAGAGCCCGACAGGGCCCGACAGGGCCCGACAGAGCCCGACAGAGCCCGACAGAGCCCGACAGGGCCCAGTAGAGCCCGACAGAGCCCGACAGAGCCCGACAGGGCCCGACAGGGCCCGACAGGGCCCGACAGAGCCCGACAGGGCCCAGTAGAGCCCGACAGAGCCCGACAGAGCCCGACAGAGCCCGACAGGGCCCAGTAGAGCCCGACAGAGCCCGACAGAGCCCGACAGAGCCCGACAGAGCCCGACAGGGCCCGACAGAGACCGACAGAGCCCGACAGGGCCCGACAGAGCCCGACAGGGCCCAGTAGAGCCCGACAGAGAACGACAGAGCCCGACAGGGCCCGACAGGGCCCGACAGAGCCCGACAGAGCCCGACAGGGCCCGACAGAGCCCAGTAGAGCCCGACAGAGCCCGACAGAGCCCGACAGAGCCCGACAGAGCCCAATAGAGCCCGACAGAGCCCGACAGGGCCCGACAGGGCCCGACAGAGCCCGACAGAGCCCGACAGGGCCCGACAGGGCCCAGTAGAGCCCGACAGAGAACGACAGAGCCCGACAGGGCCCGACAGGGCCCGACAGAGCCCGACAGAGCCCGACAGGGCCCGACAGGGCCCGACAGAGCCCAGTACAGCCCGACAGAGCCCGACAGGGCCCGACAGGGCCCGACAGAGCCCAGTAGAGCCCGACAGAGCCCGACAGAGCCCGACAGAGCCCGACAGAGCCCGACAGGGCCCGACAGGGCCCAGTAGAGCCCGACAGAGCCCGACAGAGCCCGACAGAGCCCGACAGAGCCCAGTAGAGGCCGAAAGAGCCCGACAGAGCACGACAGAGCCCGACAGAGCCCGACAGAGCCCGACAGAGCCCGACAGGGCCCGACAGAGCCCGACAGAGCCCAGTAGAGCCCGACAGAGCCCGACAGAGCCCGACAGAGCCCGACAGGGCCCGACAGAGCCCGACAGAGCCCGACAGGGCCCGACAGGGCCCGACAGGGCCCGACAGAGCCCGACAGAGCCCGACAGGGCCCAGTAGAGCCCGACAGAGCCCGACAGAGCCCGAAAGAGCCCGACAGAGCCCGACAGGGCCCGACAGGGCCCAGTCAGCCCGACAGAGCCCGACAGAGCCCGACAGGGCCCGACAGGGCCCGACAGGGCCCAGTAGAGCCCGACAGAGCCCGACAGAGCCCGACAGGGCCCGACAGGGCCCGACAGAGCCCGACAGAGCCCAGTAGAGCCCGACAGAGCCCGACAGAGCCCGACAGAGCCCGACAGGGCCCGACAGGGCCCAGTAGAGCCCGACAGAGCCCGACAGAGCCCGACAGGGCCCGACAGGGCCCAGTAGAGCCCGACAGAGCCCGACAGAGCCCGACAGAACCCGACAGAGCCCGACAGAGCCCGACAGGGCCCGACAGGGCCCGACAAGGCCCGACAGGGCCCGACAGAGCCCGACAGAGCCCGACAGGGCCCGACAGGGCCCGACAGGGCCCGGTACAGCCCGACAGAGCCCGACAGAGCCCGACAGAGCCCGACAGAGCCCAGTAGAGCCCGACAGAGCCCAGTAGAGCCCGACAGAGCCCGACAGGGCCCGACAGGGCCCGACAGGGCCCGACAGGGCCCGACAGAGCCCAGTAGAGCCCAGTAGAGCCCGACAGAGCCCGACAGAGCCCGACAGGGCCCGACAGTGCCCGACAGAGCCCGACAGAGCCCGACAGAGCCCGAGAGGGCCCGACAGAGCCCGACAGAGCCCAGTAGAGCCCGACAGAGCCCGACAGAGCCCGACAGAGCCCGACAGGGCCCAGTAGAGGACAGTAGAGCCCGACAGAGCCCAGTAGAGCCCGACAGAGCCCGACAGAGCCCGACAGAGCCCGACAGGGCCCGACAGAGCCCGACAGAGCTCGACAGAGTGCAGTAGAGCCCGACAGAGCCCGACAGAGCCCGATAGAGCCCGACAGGGCCCGACAGAGCCCGACAGAGCCCGACAGGGCCCGACAGAGCCCGACAGAGCCCGACAGGGCCCAGTAGAGCCCGACAGAGCCCGACAGAGCCCGACAGGGCCCGACAGGGCCCGACAGAGCCCGACAGAGCCCAGTAGAGCCCGACAGAGCCCGACAGAGCCCGACAGAGCCCGGCAGAGCCCGGCAGGGCCCAGTAGAGTCCAGTAGAGCCCGACAGAGCCCAGTAGAGCCCAACAGAGCCCGACAGAGCCCGACAGGGCCCGACAGGGCCCGACAGGGCCCGACAGCGCCCAGTAGAGCCCGACAGAGCCCGACAGAGCCCGACAGAGCCCGACAGAGCCCGACAGAGCCCAGTAGAGCCCGACAGAGCCCGACAGAGCCCGACAGAGCCCGACAGGGCCCGACAGGGCCCGACAGGGCCCAGTAGTGCCCGACAGAGTCCGACAGAGCCCGACAGAGCCCGACAGGGCCCGACAGGGCCCGACAGGGCCCGACAGGGCCCGACAGAGCCCGACAGGGCCCAGTAGAGCCCGACAGAGCCCGACAGAGCCCGACAGAGCCCAGTAGAGCTCGACAGAGCCCGACAGAGCCCAGTAGAGCCCAGTAGAGCCCGACAGAGCCCGACAGAGCCCGACAGAGCCCGACAGGGCCCGACAGGGCCCGACAGAGCCCAGTAGAGCCCAGTAGAGCCCGACAGAGCCCAACAGAGCCCGACAGAGCCCGACAGAGCCCGACAGGGCCCGACAGAGCCCGACAGAGCCCGACAGAGCCCGACAGAGCCCGACAGAGCCCAGTTGAGCCCGACAGAGCCCGACAGAGCCCGACAGGGCCCAGTAGAGCCCGACAGAGCCCGACAGAGCCCGACAGAGCCCGACAGGACCCAGTAGAGCCCGACAGAGTCCGACAGAGCCCGACAGAGCCCGACAGAGCCCGACAGGGCCCAGTAGAGCCCGACAGAGCCCGACAGAGCCCGACAGAGCCCGACAGGGCCCGACAGGGCCCGACAGGGCCCGACAGAGCCCGACAGGGCCCGACAGAGGTCGACAGAGCCCGACAGGGCCCGACAGGGCCCGACAGGGCCCAGTAGAGCCCGACAGAGCCCGACAGAGCCCGACAGAGCCCAGTAGAGCCCGACAGAGCCCGACAGAGCCCGACAGAGCCCGACAGGGCCCGACAGGGCCCAGTAGAGCCCGACAGAGCCCGACAGAGCCCGACAGAGCCCGACAGGGCCCGACAGGGCCCAGTAGAGCCCGACAGAGCCCGACAGAGCCCGACAGAACCCGACAGAGCCCGACAGAGCCCGACAGGGCCCGACAGGGCCCGACAGAGCCCGACAGAGCCCGACAGGGCCCAGTAGAGCCCAACAGAGCCCGACAGAGCCCGACAGGGCCCGAGAGGGCCCAGTACAGCCCGACAGAGCCCGACAGAGCCCGACAGGGCCCGACAGAGCCCGACAGAGCCCGACAGAGCCCAGTAGAGCCCGACAGAGCCCGACAGAGCCCGACAGGGCCCGACAAGGCCCAACAGGGCCCGACAGAGCCCGACAGAGCCCGACAGAGCCCGACAGTGCCCGACAGAGCCCGACAGAGCCCGACAGAGCCCGACAGAGCCCAGTAGAGCCCGAGAGAGCCCGACAGAGCCCGACAGGGCCCGACAGTGCCCGACAGAGCCCGACAGAGCCCGACAGAGCCCGACAGGGCCCGACAGGGCCCGACGGAGCCCGACGGAGCCCAGTAGATCCCGACAAAGCCCGACAGAGCCCGACAGAGCCCGACAGAGCCCGACAGAGCCCGACAGGGCCCAGTAGAGGACAGTAGAGCCCGACAGAGCCCAGTAGAGCCCGACAGAGCCCGACAGAGCCCGACAGGGCCCGACAGGGCCCGACAGGGCCCGACAGAGCGCAGTAGAGCCCGACAGAGCCCGACAGAGCCCGACAGAGCCCGACAGGGCCCGACAGGGCCCGACAGAGCCCGACAGAGCCCGACAGAGCCCGACAGGGCCCAGTAGAGCCCGACAGAGCCCGACAGAGCCCGACAGGGCCCGACAGGGCCCGACAGGGCCCGACAGAGCCCGACAGGGCCCAGTAGAGCCCGACAGAGCCCGACAGAGCCCGACAGAGCCCGACAGGGCCCAGTAGAGCCCGACAGAGCCCGACAGAGCCCGACAGGGCCCGACAGGGCCCGACAGGGCCCGACAGAGACCGACAGAGCCCGACAGGGCCCGACAGAGCCCGACAGGGCCCAGTAGAGCCCGACAGAGAACGACAGAGCCCGACAGGGCCCGACAGGGCCCGACAGAGCCCGACAGAGCCCGACAGGGCCCGACAGAGCCCAGTACAGCCCGACAGAGCCCGACAGAGCCCGACAGAGCCCGACAGAGCCCAATAGAGCCCGACAGAGCCCGACAGGGCCCGACAGGGCCCGACAGAGCCCGACAGAGCCCGACAGGGCCCGACAGGGCCCGACAGAGCCCAGTACAGCCCGACAGAGCCCGACAGGGCCCGACAGGGCCCGACAGAGCCCAGTAGAGCCCGACAGAGCCCGACAGAGCCCGACAGAGCCCGACAGAGCCCGACAGGGCCCGACAGGGCCCAGTAGAGCCCGACAGAGCCCGACAGAGCCCGACAGAGCCCGACAGAGCCCAGTAGAGGCCGAAAGAGCCCGACAGAGCACGACAGAGCCCGACAGAGCCCGACAGAGCCCGACAGAGCCCGACAGGGCCCGACAGAGCCCGACAGAGCCCAGTAGAGCCCGACAGAGCCCGACAGAGCCCGACAGAGCCCGACAGGGCCCGACAGAGCCCGACAGAGCCCGACAGGGCCCGACAGGGCCCGACAGGGCCCGACAGAGCCCGACAGAGCCCGACAGGGCCCAGTAGAGCCCGACAGAGCCCGACAGAGCCCGAAAGAGCCCAACAGAGCCCGACAGGGCCCGACAGGGCCCAGTCAGCCCGACAGAGCCCGACAGAGCCCGACAGGGCCCGACAGGGCCCGACAGGGCCCAGTAGAGCCCGACAGAGCCCGACAGAGCCCGACAGGGCCCGACAGGGCCCGACAGAGCCCGACAGAGCCCAGTAGAGCCCGTCAGAGCCCGACAGAGCCCGACAGAGCCCAGTAGAGCCCGACAGGGCCCGACAGGGCCCGACAGGGCCCAGTCGAGCCCGACAGAGCCCGACAGAGCCCAGTAGAGCCCAGTAGAGCCCGACAGAGCCCGACAGAGCCCGACAGAGCCCGACAGAGCCCGACAGGGCCCGACAGGGCCCGACAGGGCCCAGTAGAGCCCAGTAGAGCCCGACAGAGCCCGACAGAGCACGACAGAGCCCGACAGAGCCCGACAGGGCCCGACAGAGCCCGACAGGGCCCGACAGAGCCCGACAGGGCCCAGTACAGCCCGACAGAGCCCGACAGAGCCCGACAGAGCCCGACAGAGCCCAGTAGAGCCCGACAGAGCCCGACAGAGCCCGACAGGGCCCGACAGGGCCCGACAGAGCCCAGTAGAGCCCAGTAGAGCCCGACAGAGCCCGACAGAGCCCGACAGGGCCCGACAGGGCCCGACAGAGCCCGACAGAGCCCAGTAGAGCCCGACAGAGCCCGACAGAGCCCGACAGAGCCCGATAGAGCCCGACAGGGCCCAGTAGAGCCCAGTAGAGCCCGACAGAACCCAGTAGAGCCCGACAGAGCCCGACAGGGCCCGACAGGGCCCGACAGAGCCCGACAGAGCCCGACAGGGCCCGACAGGGCCCGACAGAGCCCGACAGAGCCCGACAGGGCCCAGTAGAGCCCGACAGGGCCCGACAGAGCCCGACAGGGCCCGACAGGGCCTGACAGGGCCCGACAGAGCCCGACAGGGCCCAGTACAGCCCGACAGAGCCCGACAGAGCCTGACAGAGCCCGACAGGGCCCGACAGAGCCCGACAGAGCCCGACAGAGCCCAGTAGAGCCCGACAGAGCCCAGTAGAGCCCGACAGGGCCCGACAGAGCCCGACAGAGCCCAGTAGAGCCCAGTAGAGCCCGACAGAGCCCGACAGAGCCCGACAGAGCCCGACAGGGCCCGACAGTGCCCGACAGAGCCCGACAGAGCCCGACAGAGCCCGACAGGGCCCGACAGGGCCCGACAGAGCCCGACAGAGCCCAGTAGAGCCCGACAGAACCCGACAGAGCCCGACAGAGCCCGACAGGGCCCAGTAGAGGACAGTAGAGCCCGACAGAGCCCAGTAGAGCCCAACAGAGCCCGACAGAGCCCGACAGGGCCCGACAGTGCCCGACAGAGCCCGACAGAGCCCGACAGAGCCCGACAGGGCCCGACAGGGCCCGACAGAGCCCGACAGAGCCCAGTAGAGCCCGACAGAGCCCGACAGAGCCCGACAGGGCCCGACAGGGCCCGACAGGGCCCGACAGAGCCCGACAGAGCCCGACAGAGCCCGACAGGGCCCGACAGAGCCCGACAGGGCCCAACAGAGCCCGACAGAGCCCGACAGAGCCCGACAGGGCCCAGTAGAGCCCGACAGAGCCCGACAGAGCCCGACAGGGCCCGACAGGGCCCGACAGGGCCCGACAGAGCCCGACAAGGCCCAGTAGAGCCCGACAGAGCCCGACAGAACCCGACAGAGCCCGACAGGGCCCGACAGGGCCCGACAGAGCCCGACAGGGACCGACAGAGCCCGACAGGGCCCAGTAGAGCCCGACAGGGCCCGACAGAGCCCGGACAGGGCCCGACAGGGCCCAGTACAGCCCGACAGAGCCCGTCAGAGCCCGACAGAGCCCGACAGGGCCCGACAGGGCCCGACAGGGCCCGACAGAGCCCACTAGAGCCCGACAGAGCCCGACAGAGCCCGACAGAGCCCGACAGGGCCCGACAGGGCCCGACAGGGCCCAGTAGAGCCCGACAGAATCCGACAGAGCCCGACAGAGCCCGACAGGGCCCGACAGGGCCCGACAGGGCCCAGTAGAGCCCGACAGAACCCGACAGAGCCCGACAGAGCCCGACAGGGCCCAGTAGAGGACAGTAGAGCCCGACAGAGCCCAGTAGAGCCCAACAGAGCCCGACAGAGCCCGACAGAGCCCGACAGAGCCCGACAGGGCCCGACAGGGCCCGACAGGGCCCGACAGAGCCCGACAGATCGCAGTAGAGCCCGACAGAGCCCGACAGAGCCCGACAGAGCCCGACAGGGCCCGACAGGGCCCGACAGGGCCCGACAGGGCCCGACAGAGCCCGACAGAGCCCGACAGGGCCCGACAGAGACCGACAGAGCCCGACAGAGCCCGACAGGGCCCAGTAGAGCCCGACAGAGCCCGACAGAGCCCGACAGGGCCCGACAGGGCCCGACAGGGCCCGACAGAGCCCGACAAGGCCCAGTAGAGCCCGACAGAGCCCGACAGAGCCCGACAGAGCCCGACAGGGCCCAGTAGAGCCCGACAGAGCCCGACAGAGCCCGACAGAGCCCGACAGAGCCCGACAGAGCCCGACAGGGCCCGACAGGGCCCGACAGGACCCGACAGAGCGCAGTAGAGCCCGACAGAGCCCGACAGAGCCCGACAGGGCCCGACAGGGCCCGACAGAGCCCGACAGAGCCGGACAGGGCCCGACAGAGCCCGAGAGAGCCCGACAGAGCCCGACAGGGCCCAGTAGAGCCCGACAGAGCCCGACAGAGCCTGACAGAGCCCGACAGGGCCCGACAGGGCCCAGTAGAGCCCGACAGAGCCCGACAGAGCCCAGTAGAGCCCAGTAGAGCCCGACAGAGCCCGACAGGGCCCGACAGAGCCCGACAGGGCCCGACAGAGCCTGACAGAGCCCGACAGAGCCCGACAGGGCCCAGTAGAGCCCGACAGAGCCCGACAGAGCCCGACAGAGCCCGACAGGGCCCGACAGGGCCCAGTAGAGCCCGACAGAGCCCGACAGAGCCCAGTAGAGCCCAGTAGAGCCCGACAAAGCCCGACAGAGCCCGACAGGGCCCGAGAGAGCCCGACAGAGCCCGACAGAGCCCAACAGAGCCCGACAGAGCCCGACAGAGCCCGACAGAGCCCGACAGAGCCCGACAGGGCCCAGTAGAGCCCGACAGAGCCCGACAGGGCCCAGTAGAGCCCGACAGAGCCCGACAGAGCCCGACAGAGCCCGACAGGGCCCAGTAGAGCCCGACAGAGCCCGACAGAGCCCGACAGAGCCCGACAGAGCCCGACAGGGCCCGACAGAGCCCGACAGAGCCCGACAGAGCCCGACAGAGCCCGACAGAGGCCGACAGAGCCCACAGGTCCCGACAGGGCCCGACAGGGCCCAGTAGAGCCCGACAGAGCCCGACAGAGCCCGACAGGGCCCGACAGGGCCCGACAGGTCCCGACAGAGCCCGACAGAGCCCGACAGAGCCCGACAGAGCCCACTAGAGCCCGACAGAGCCCGACAGGGCCCAGTACAGCCCGACAGGGCCCGACAGGGCACGACAGAGCCCGACAGGGCCCGACAGAGCCCGACAGAGCCCACTAGAGCCCGACAGAGCCCGACAGAGCCCGACAGAGCCCGACAGGGCCCGACAGGGCCCAGTAGAGCCCGACAGAGCCCGACAGAGCCCGACAGGGCCCGACAGGGCCCGACAGGGCCCAGTAGAGCCCGACAGAGCCCGACAGAGCCCGACAGAACCCGACAGAGCCCGACAGAGCCCGACAGAGCCCGACAGGGCCCGACAGAGCCCGACAGGGCCCGACAGGGCCCGACAGGGCCCGACAGAGCCCGACAGAGCCCGACAGAGCCCGACAGGGCCCGACAGAGCCCGACAGAGCCCGACAGGGCCCAGTAGAGCCCGACAGAGCCCGACAGAGCCCGACAGGGCCCGACAGGGCCCGACAGAGCACGACAAGGTCCAGTAGAGCCCGACAGAGCCCGACAGAACCCGACAGAGCCCGACAGGGCCCGACAGGGCCCGACAGAGCCCGACAGAGCCCGACAGAGCCCGACAGAGCCCGACAGGGCCCAGTAGAGCCCGACAGGGCCCGACAGGGCCCGACAGGGCCCGACAGGCCCGACAGGGCCCAGTACAGCCCGACAGAGCCCGACAGAGCCCGACAGAGCCCGACAGGGCCCGACAGGGCCCGACAGGGCCCGACAGAGCCCGACAGAGCCCGACAGGGCCCGACAGAGCCCGACAGGGCCCGACAGGGCCCGACAGAGCCCACTAGAGCCCGACAGAGCCCGACAGAGCCCGACAGAGCCCGACAGGGCCCGACAGGGCCCAGTAGAGCCCGACAGAATCCGACAGAGCCCGACAGAGCCCGACAGGGCCCGACAGAGCCCGACAGGGCCCAGTAGAGCCCGACAGAACCCGACAGAGCCCGACAGAGCCCGACAGGGCCCAGTAGAGGACAGTAGAGCCCGACAGAGCCCAGTAGAGCCCAACAGAGCCCGACAGAGCCCGACAGAGCCCGACAGAGCCCGACAGGGCCCGACAGAGCCCGACAGAGCCCGACAGATCGCAGTAGAGCCCGACAGAGCCCGACAGAGCCCGACAGAGCCCGACAGAGCCCGACAGGGCCCGACAGGGCCCGACAGGGCCCGACAGAGCCCGACAGAGCCCGACAGAGCCCGACAGGGCCCGACAGAGCCCGACAGAGCCCGACAGAGCCCGACAGGGCCCAGTAGAGCCCGACAGAGCCCGACAGAGCCCGACAGGGCCCGACAGGGCCCGACAGGGCCCGACAGAGCCCGACAAGGCCCAGTAGAGCCCGACAGAGCCCGACAGAGCCCGATAGAGCCCGACAGGGCCCAGTAGAGCCCGACAGAGCCCGACAGAGCCCGACAGGGCCCGACAGGGCCCGACAGGGCCCGACAGAGCGCAGTAGAGCCCGACAGAGCCCGACAAAGCCCGACAGGGCCCGACAGGGCCCGACAGAGCCCGACAGAGCCGGACAGGGCCCGACAGAGCCCGAGAGAGCCCGACAGAGCCCGACAGGGCCCAGTAGAGCCCGACAGAGCCCGACAGAGACTGACAGAGCCCGACAGGGCCCGACAGGGCCCAGTAGAGCCCGACAGAGCCCGACAGAGCCCAGTAGAGCCCAGTAGAGCCCGACAGAGCCCGACAGGGCCCGACAGAGCCCGACAGGGCCCGACAGAGCCTGACAGAGCCCGACAGAGCCCGACAGGGCCCAGTAGAGCCCGACAGAGCCCGACAGAGCCCGACAGAGCCCGACAGGGCCCGACAGGGCCCAGTAGAGCCCGACAGAGCCCGACAGAGCCCAGTAGAGCCCAGTAGAGCCCGACAAAGCCCGACAGAGCCCGACAGGGCCCGACAGGGCCCGACAGAGCCCGACAGAGCCCGACAGAGCCCGACAGAGCCCGACAGGGCCCAGTAGAGCCCGACAGAGCCCGACAGAGCCCGACAGAGCCGACAGGGCCCAGTAGAGCCCGACAGAGCCCGACAGAGCCCGACAGAGCCCGACAGAGCCCGACAGGGCCCAGTAGAGCCCGACAGAGCCCGACAGAGCCCGACAGAGCCCGACAGAGCCCGACAGAGCCCGACAGAGGCCGACAGAGCCCGACAGGTCCCGACAGGGCCCGACAGGGCCCAGTAGAGCCCGACAGAGCCCGACAGAGCCCGACAGGGCCCGACAGGGCCCGACAGGTCCCGACAGAGCCCGACAGAGCCCGACAGAGCCCGACAGAGCCCACTAGAGCCCGACAGAGCCCGACAGGGCCCAGTACAGCCCGACAGGGCCCGACAGGGCACGCCAGAGCCCGACAGGGCCCGACAGAGCCCGACAGAGCCCACTAGAGCCCGACAGAGCCCGACAGAGCCCGACAGAGCCCGACAGGGCCCGACAGGGCCCAGTAGAGCCCGACAGAGCCCGACAGAGCCCGACAGGGCCCGACAGGGCCCGACAGGGCCCAGTAGAGCCCGACAGAGCCCGACAGAGCCCGACAGAACCCGACAGAGCCCGACAGGGCCCGACAGGGCCCGACAGAGCCCGACAGAGCCCGACAGAGCCCGACAGGGCCCAGTAGAGCCCGACAGGGCCCGACAGAGCCCGACAGGGCCCGACAGGGCCCGACAGGGCCCGACAGAGCCCGACAGGGCCCAGTACAGCCCGACAGAGCCCGACAGAGCCCGACAGAGCCCGACAGGGCCCGACAGGGCCACAGAGCCCGGGACAGAGCCCGACAGAGCCCGACAGGGCCCGACAGAGCCCGACAGGGCCCGACAGTCGCGCAGCCCGACAGGGCCCGACAGGGCCCGACAGAGCCCACTAGAGCCCGACAGAGCCCGACAGAGCCCGACAGAGCCCGACAGGGCCCGACAGGGCCCGACAGGGCCCAGTAGAGCCCGACAGAATCCGACAGAGCCCGACAGAGCCCGACAGGGCCCGACAGGGCCCGACAGGGCCCAGTAGAGCCCGACAGAGCCCGACAGAGCCCGACAGGGCCCGACAGAGCCCGACAGAGCCCGACAGGGCCCGACAGGGCCCGACAGAGCCCGACAGAGCCCGACAGGGCCCAGTAGAGCCCGACAGAGCCCGACAGAGCCTGACAGAGCCCGACAGAGCCCGACAGGGCCCAGTAGAGCCCGACAGAGCCCGACAGAGCCCAGTAGAGCCCAGTAGAGCCCGACAGAGCCCGACAGAGCCCGACAGGGCCCGACAGAGCCCGACAGGGCCCGACAGGGCCCGACAGAGCCCGACAGAGCCCGACAGGGCCCGACAGGGCCCGACAGGGCCCGACAGGGCCCAGTAGAGCCCGACAGAGCCCGACAGAGCCTGACAGAGCCCGACAGGGCCCGACAGGGCCCAGTAGAGCCCGACAGAGCCCGACAGAGCCCAGTAGAGCCCAGTAGAGCCCGACAGAGCCCGACAGGGCCCGACAGAGCCCGACAGGGCCCGACAGAGCCCGACAGAGCCCGACAGAGCCCGACAGGGCCCAGTAGAGCCCGACAGAGCCCGACAGGGCCCAACAGGGCCCGACAGAGCCCGACAGAGTCCGACAGGGCCCAGTAGAGCCCGACAGAGCCCGACAGAGCCCGACAGAGCCCGACAGGGCCCGACAGGGCCCGACAGAGCCCGACAGAGCCCGACAGAGCGCAGTAGAGCCCGACAGAGCCCGACAGAGCCCGACAGGGCCCGACAGGGCCCGACAGAGCCCGACAGAGCCCAGTAGAGCCCGACAGAGCCCGACAGAGCCCGACAGAGCCCGACAGGGCCCAGTAGAGCCCAGTAGAGCCCGACAGAGCCCAGTAGAGCCCGACAGAGCCCGACAGAGCCCGACAGGGCCCGACAGGGCCCGACAGAGCCCGACAGAGCCCGACAGGGCCCGACAGGGCCCGACAGAGCCCGACAGGGCCCAGTAGAGCCCGACAGGGCCCGACAGAGCCCGACAGGGCCCGACAGGGCCTGACAGGGCCCGACAGAGCCCGACAGGGCCCAGTACAGCCCGACAGAGCCCGACAGAGCCTGACAGAGCCCGACAGGGCCCGACAGAGCCCGACAGAGCCCGACAGAGCCCAGTAGAGCCCGACAGAGCCCAGTAGAGCCCGACAGGGCCCGACAGAGCCCGACAGAGCCCAGTAGAGCCCAGTAGAGCCCGACAGAGCCCGACAGGGCCCGACAGTGCCCGACAGAGCCCGACAGAGCCCGACAGAGCCCGACAGGGCCCGACAGGGCCCGACAGAGCCCGACAGAGCCCAGTAGAGCCCGACAGAACCCGACAGAGCCCGACAGAGCCCGACAGGGCCCAGTAGAGGACAGTAGAGCCCGACAGAGCCCAGTAGAGCCCAACAGAGCCCGACAGAGCCCGACAGAGCCCGACAGAGCCCGACAGGGCCCGACAGAGCCCGACAGAGCCCGACAGATCGCAGTAGAGCCCGACAGAGCCCGACAGAGCCCGACAGAGCCCGACAGGGCCCGACAGGGCCCGACAGGGCCCGACAGAGCCCGACAGAGCCCGACAGAGCCCGACAGGGCCCGACAGAGCCCGACAGAGCCCGACAGGGCCCAGTAGAGCCCGACAGAGACCGACAGAGCCCGACAGGGCCCGACAGGGCCCGACAGAGCCCGACAGAGCCCGACAAGGCCCAGTAGAGCCCGACAGAGCCCGACAGAGCCCGACAGAACCCGACAGGGCCCAGTAGAGCCCGACAGAGCCCGACAGGGCCCGACAGGGCCCGACAGAGCGCAGTAGAGCCCGACAGAGCCCGACAGAGCCCGACAGGGCCCGACAGGGCCCGACAGAGCCCGACAGAGCCCGACAGGGCCCGACAGAGCCCGAGAGAGCCCGACAGGGCCCAGTAGAGCCCGACAGAGCCCGACAGAGCCTGACAGAGCCCGACAGGGCCCGACAGGGCCCAGTAGAGCCCGACAGAGCCCGACAGAGCCCAGTAGAGCCCAGTAGAGCCCGACAGAGCCCGACAGGGCCCGACAGAGCCCGACAGGGCCCGACAGAGCCTGACAGAGCCCGACAGAGCCCGACAGGGCCCAGTAGAGCCCGACAGAGCCCGACAGAGCCCGACAGAGCCCGACAGGGCCCGACAGGGCCCAGTAGAGACCGACAGAGCCCGACAGACCCCAGTAGAGCCCAGTAGAGCCCGACAGAGCCCGACAGAGCCCGACAGGGCCCGACAGGGCCCGACAGAGCCCGACAGGGCCCGACAGAGCCCGACAGAGCCCGACAGAGCCCGACAGAGCCCGACAGAGCCCAACAGAGCCTGACAGAGCCCGACAGAGCCCGACAGGGCCCAGTAGAGCCCGACAGAGCCCGACAGAGCCCGACAGAGCCCGACAGGGCCCAGTAGAGCCCGACAGAGCCCGACAGAGCCCGACAGGGCCCAGTAGAGCCCGACAGAGCCCGACAGAGCCCGACAGAGCCCGACAGGGCCCGACAGAGCCCGACAGAGCCCGACAGAGCCCGACAGAGCCCGACAGGTCCCGACAGGGCCCGACAGGGCCCAGTAGAGCCCGACAGAGCCCGACAGAGCCCGACAGAGCCCGACAGGGCCCGACAGGGCCCGACAGGTCCCGACAGAGCCCGACAGAGCCCGACAGAGCCCACTAGAGCCCGACAGAGCCCGACAGGGCCCAGTACAGCCCGACAGGGCCCGACAGGGCACGACAGAGCCCGACAGGGCCCGACAGAGCCCGACAGAGCCCACTAGAGCCCGACAGAGCCCGACAGAGCCCGACAGAGCCCGACAGGGCCCGACAGGGCCCAGTAGAGCCCGACAGAGCCCGACAGAGCCCGACAGGGCCCGACAGGGCCCGACAGGGCCCAGTAGAGCCCGACAGAGCCCGACAGAGCCCGACAGAACCCGACAGAGCCCGACAGGGCCCGACAGGGCCCGACAGAGCCCGACAGAGCCCGACAGGGCCCAGTAGAGCCCGACAGGGCCCGACAGAGCCCGACAGGGCGCGACAGGGCCCGACAGGGCCCGACAGAGCCCGACAGGGCCCAGTACAGCCCGACAGAGCCCGACAGAGCCCGACAGAGCCCGACAGGGCCCGACAGAGCCCGACAGAGCCCGACAGGGCCCGACAGGGCCCGACAGGGCTCGACAGAGCCCACTAGAGCCCGACAGAGCCCGACAGAGCCCGACAGAGCCCGACAGAGCCCGACAGGGCCCGACAGGGCCCAGTAGAGCCCGACAGAATCCGACAGAGCCCGACAGAGCCCGACAGGGCCCGACAGGGCCCAGTAGAGCCCGACAGAGCCCGATAGAGCCCGACAGAACCCGACAGAGCCCGACAGAGCCCGACAGGGCCCGACAGGGCCCGACAGAACCCGACAGGGCCCAGTAGAGCCCGACAGGGCCCGACAGAGCCCGACAGGGCCCGACAGGGCCCGACAGGGCCCGACAGAGCCCGACAAGGCCCAGTACAGCCCGACAGAGCCCGACAGAGCCCGAAAGAGCACGACAGGGCCCGACAGAGCCCAGAAGAGCCCGACAGAGCCCGACAGGGCCCAGTACAGCCCGACAGGGCCCGAAAGGGCGTGACAAAGCCCGACAGAGCCCAGTAGAGCCCAGTAGAGCCCGAGAGAGCCCGACAGAGCCCGACAGGGCCCGACAGTGCCCGACAGAGCCCGACAGAGCCCGACAGAGCCCGACAGGGCCCGACAGGGCCCGACAGAGCCCGACAGAGCCCGACAGAGCCCAGTAGAGCCCGACAGAGCCCGATAGAGCCCGACAGAGCCCGACAGGGCCCGACAGAACCCGACAGAGCCCGACAGAGCGCAGTAGAGCCCGACAGAGCCCGACAGAGCCCGACAGAGCCCGACAGGGCCCGACAGGGCCCGACAGAGCCCGACAGGGCCCGACAGGGCCCGACAGAGCCCGACAGAGCCCGACAGAGCCCGACAGAGACAGACAGGGCCCGACAGGGCCCGACAGAGCGCAGTAGAGCCCGACAGAGCCCGACAGAGCCCAGTAGAGCCCAGTAGAGCCCGACAGAGCCCGACAGAGCCCGACAGAGCCCGACAGAGCCCGACAGGGCCCGACAGAGCCCGACAGAGCCCGACAGGGCCCGACAGGGCCCGACAGAGCCCAGTAGAGCCCGACAGAGCCCGACAGGGCCCGACAGGGCCCGACAGGGCCCGACAGAGCCCGACAGAGCCCAGTAGAGCCCAGTAGAGCCCGACAGAGCCCGACAGAGCCCGACAGGGCCCGACAGTGCCCCACAGAGTCCGACAGAGACCGACAGAGCCCGACAGGGCCCGACAGAGCCCGACAGAGCCCAGTAGAGCCCGACAGAGCCCGACAGAGCCCAACAGAGCCCGACAGGGCCCAGTAGAGGACAGTAGAGCCCGACAGAGCCCAGTAGAGCCCGACAGAGGCCGACAGAGCCCGACAGAGCCCGACAGGGCCCGACAGGGCCCGACAGAGCCCGACAGAGCGCAGTAGAGCCCGACAGAGCCCGACAGAGCCCGACAGAGCCCGACAGGGCCCGACAGGGCCCGACAGAGCCCGACAGAGCCCGACAGGGCCCGACAGAGCCCGACAGGGCCCAGTAGAGCCCGACAGAGCCCGACAGGGCCCGACAGGGCCCAGTACAGCCCGACAGAGCCCGACAGAGCCCGACAGGGCCCGACAGAGCCCGACAGAGCCCGACAGAGCCCAGTAGAGCCCGACAGAGCCCGACAGAGCCTGACAGAGCCCGACAGGGCCCGACAGGGCCCAGTAGAGCCCGACAGAGCCCGACAGAGCCCAGTAGAGCCCAGTAGAGCCCGACAGAGCCCGACAGGGCCCGACAGAGCCCGACAGGGCCCGACAGAGCCTGACAGAGCCCGACAGAGCCCGACAGGGCCCAGTAGAGCCCGACAGAGCCCGACAGAGCCCGACAGAGCCCGACAGGGCCCGACAGGGCCCAGTAGAGCCCGACAGAGCCCGACAGACCCCAGTAGAGCCCAGTAGAGCCCGACAGAGCCCGACAGAGCCCGACAGGGCCCGACAGAGCCCGACAGAGCCCGACAGGGCCCGACAGAGCCCGACAGAGCCCGACAGAGCCCGACAGAGCCCGACAGAGCCCAACAGAGCCTGACAGAGCCCGACAGAGCCCGACAGGGCCCAGTAGAGCCCGACAGAGCCCGACAGAGCCCGACAGAGCCCGACAGGGCCCAGTAGAGCCCGACAGAGCCCGACAGAGCCCGACAGGGCCCAGTAGAGCCCGACAGAGCCCGACAGAGCCCGACAGAGCCCGACAGGGCCCGACAGAGCCCGACAGAGCCCGACAGAGCCCGACAGGTCCCGACAGGGCCCGACAGGGCCCAGTAGAGCCCGACAGAGCCCGACAGAGCCCGACAGAGCCCGACAGGGCCCGACAGGGCCCGACAGGTCCCGACAGAGCCCGACAGAGCCCGACAGAGCCCACTAGAGCCCGACAGAGCCCGACAGGGCCCAGTACAGCCCGACAGGGCCCGACAGGGCACGACAGAGCCCGACAGGGCCCGACAGAGCCCGACAGAGCCCACTAGAGCCCGACAGAGCCCGACAGGGCCCGACAGAGCCCGACAGAGCCCGACAGAGCCCAGTAGAGCCCGACAGAGCCCGACAGAGCCCGACAGGGCCCGACAGGGCCCGACAGGGCCCGACAGAGCCCGACAGAGCCCGACAGAGCCCAGTAGAGCCCGAGAGAGCCCGAGAGAGCCCGACAGAGCCCGACAGTGCCCGACAGAGCCCGACAGAGCCCAGTAGATCCCGACAGAGCCCGACAGAGCCCGACAGAGCCCGACAGAGCCCAACAGGGCCCGACAGAGCCCGACAGAGCCCGACAGAGCCCAGTAGATCCCGACAGAGCCCGACAGAGCCCGACAGAGCCCGACAGGGCCCGACAGGGCCCAGTAGAGGACAGTAGAGCCCGACAGAGCCCAGTAGAGCCCGACAGAGCCCGACAGAGCCCGACAGAGCCCGACAGAGCCCGACAGAGCCCGACAGAGCGCAGTAGAGCCCGACAGAGCCCGACAGAGCCCGACAGAGCCCGACAGGGCCCGACAGGGCCCGACAGGGCCCAGTAGAGCCCGACAGAGCCCGACAGAGCCCGACAGGGCCCGACAGGGCCCGACAGGGCCCAGTAGAGCCCGACAGAGCCCGACAGAGACCGACAGAGCCCGACAGGGACCAGTAGAGCCCGACAGAGCCCGACAGAGCCCGACAGAGCCCGACAGAGCCCGACAGGGCCCGACAGGGCCCAGTAGAGCCCGACAGAGCCCGACAGAGCCCGACAGGGCCCGACAGGGCCCGACAGGGCCCGACAGAGCCCGACAGGGCCCGACAGGGCCCGACAGAGCCCGACAGGGCCCGACAGAGCCCAGTAGAGCCCGACAGAGCCCGACAGAGCCCGAGAGAGCCCGACAGGGCCCGACAGGGCCCGACAGGGCCCAGTAGAGCCCGACAGAGCCCGACAGAGCCCGACAGAGCCCGACAGGCCCGACAGGGCCCAGTAGAGGCCGAAAGAGCCCGACAGAGCACGACAGAGCCCGACAGAGCCCGACAGAGCCCGACAGGGCCCGACAGGGCCCGACAGGGCCCAGTAGAGCCCGACAGAGCCCGACAGAGCCCGACAGAGCCCGACAGGGCCCGACAGGGCCCGACAGGGCCCAGTAGAGCCCGACAGAGCCCGACAGAGCCTGACAGAGCCCGACAGATCCCGACAGGGCCCAGTAGAGCCCGACAGAGGCCGACAGAGCCCAGTAGAGCCCAGTAGAGCCCGACAGAGCCCGACAGAGCCCGACAGGGACCGACAGAGCCCGACAGGGCCCGACAGGGCCCGACAGAGCCCGACAGAGCCCGACAGGGCCCGACAGGGCCCGACAGAGCCCGACAGGGCCCAGTAGAGCCCGACAGAGCCCGACAGAGCCTGACAGAGCCCGACAGGGCCCGACAGGGCCCAGTAGAGCCCGACAGAGCCCGACAGAGCCCAGTAGAGCCCAGTAGAGCCCGACAGAGCCCGACAGGGCCCGACAGAGCCCGACAGGGCCCGACAGAGCCCGACAGGGCCCAGTAGAGGCCGACAGAGCCCGACAGGGCCCAACAGGGCCCGACAGAGCCCGACAGAGCCCGACAGGGCCCAGTAGAGCCCGACAGAGCCCGACAGAGCCCGACAGAGCCCGACAGGGCCCGACAGAGCCCGACAGAGCGCAGTAGAGCCCGACAGAGCCCGACAGAGCCCGACAGAGCCCGACAGGGCCCGACAGGGCCCGACAGGGCCCGACAGGGCCCGACAGAGCCCGACAGAGCCCGACAGGGCCCAGTAGAGCCCGACAGAGCCCGACAGAGCCCGACAGGGCCCGACAGGGCCCGACAGGGCCCAGTAGAGCCCGACAGAGCCCGACAGAGCCCGACAGAGCCCGACAGGGCCCAGTAGAGCCCGACAGAGCCCGACAGAGCCCGACAGAGCCCGACAGAGCGCAGTAGAGCCTGACAGAGCCCGACAGAGCCCGACAGGGCCCGACAGGGCCCGACAGGGCCCGACAGAGCCGGACAGGGCCCGACAGAGCCCGACAGAGCCCGACAGAGCCCGACAGGGCCCAGTAGAGCCCGACAGAGCCCGACAGAGCCTGACAGAGCCCGACAGAGCCCGACAGGGCCCAGTAGAGCCCGACAGAGCCCGACAGAGCCCAGTAGAGCCCAGTAGAGCCCGACAGAGCCCGACAGAGCCCGACAGAGCCCGACAGGGCCCGACAGAGCTTGAGAGAGCCCGACAGGGCCCGACAGGGCCCGACAGAGCCCGACAGAGCCGGACAGGGCCCGACAGAGCCCGACAGAGCCCGACAGAGCCCGACAGGGCCCAGTAGAGCCCGACAGAGCCCGACAGAGCCCGACAGAGCCCGACAGGCCCCGACAGGGCCCAGTAGAGCCCGACAGAGCCCGACAGAGCCCAGTAGAGCCCAGTAGAGCCCGACAGAGCCCGACAGGGCCCGACAGAGCCCGACAGGGCCCGACAGAGCCCGACAGAGCCCGACAGGGCCCAGTAGAGCCCGACAGAGCCCGACAGAGTCCGACAGGGCCCGACAGGGCCCGACAGGGCCCGACAGAGCCCGACAGGGCCCAGTAGAGCCCGACAGAGCCCGACAGAGCCCGACAGGGCCCAGTAGAGCCCGACAGAGCCCGACAGAGCCCGACAGAGACCGACAGGGCCCGACAGGGCCCGACAGAGCCCGACAGAGCGCAGTAGAGCCCGACAGAGCCCGACAGAGCCCGAAAGGGCCCGACAGGGCCCGACAGAGCCCGACAGGGCCCAGTAGAGCCCGACAGAGCCCGACAGAGCCCGACAGGGCCCAGTAGAGCCCGACAGAGCCCAGTAGAGCCCAGTAGAGCCCGACAGAGCCCGACAGAGCCCGACAGAGCCCGACAGGGCCCGACAGAGCCCGACAGGGCCCGACAGGGCCCGACAGGGCCCGACAGAGCCCGACAGGGCCCGACAGAGCCCGACAGGGACCGACAGAGCCCGACAGGCCCCAGTAGAGCCCGACAGAGCCCGACAGAGCCTGACAGAGCCCGACAGGGCCCGACAGGGCCCAGTAGAGCCCGACAGAGCCCGACAGAGCCCAGTAGAGCCCGACAGAGCCCGACAGGGCCCGACAGAGCCCGACAGGGCCCGACAGAGCCTGACAGAGCCCGACAGAGCCCGACAGGGCCCAGTAGAGCCCGACAGAGCCCGACAGAGCTCGACAGAGCCCGACAGGGCCCGATAGAGCCCGACAGAGCCCAGTAGATCCCGACAGAGCCCGACAGAGCCCGACAGAGCCCGACAGGGCCCGACAGAGCCCAGTAGAGCCCGACAGAGCCCGACAGAGCCCGACAGAGCCCGATAGGGCCCAGTAGAGCCCAGTAGAGCCCGACAGAGCCCAGTAGAGCCCGACAGAGCCCGACAGAGCCCGAAAGAGCCCGACAGGGTCCGACAGGGCCCGACAGGGAACAGTAGAGCCCAGTAGAGCCCGACAGAGCCCGACAGAGCCCGACAGAGCCCGACAGGGCCCAGTAGAGCCCGACAGAGCCCGACAGAGCCCGACAGAGCCCGACAGGGCCCGA
Source organism: Caloenas nicobarica (assembly GCF_036013445.1). NCBI lineage: Eukaryota > Metazoa > Chordata > Aves > Columbiformes > Columbidae > Caloenas > Caloenas nicobarica. The sequence goes on from NW_027016979.1 coordinate 389,093, forward strand.
CAGGGCCCAGTAGAGCCCGACAGAGCCCGACAGAGCCCGACAGGGCCCGACAGGGCCCGACAGGGCCCGACAGAGCCCGACAGGGCCCGACAGGGCCCGACAGAGCCCGACAGGGCCCGACAGAGCCCAGTAGAGCCCGACAGAGCCCGACAGAGCCCGAGAGAGCCCGACAGGGCCCGACAGGGCCCGACAGGGCCCAGTAGAGCCCGACAGAGCCCGACAGAGCCCGACAGAGCCCGACAGGGCCCGACAGGGCCCAGTAGAGGCCGAAAGAGCCCGACAGAGCACGACAGAGCCCGACAGAGCCCGACAGAGCCCGACAGGGCCCGACAGGGCCCGACAGGGCCCAGTAGAGCCCGACAGAGCCCGACAGAGCCCGACAGAGCCCGACAGGGCCCGACAGGGCCCGACAGGGCCCAGTAGAGCCCGACAGAGCCCGACAGAGCCTGACAGAGCCCGACAGATCCCGACAGGGCCCAGTAGAGCCCGACAGAGGCCGACAGAGCCCAGTAGAGCCCAGTAGAGCCCGACAGAGCCCGACAGAGCCCGACAGGGACCGACAGAGCCCGACAGGGCCCGACAGGGCCCGACAGAGCCCGACAGAGCCCGACAGGGCCCGACAGGGCCCGACAGAGCCCGACAGGGCCCAGTAGAGCCCGACAGAGCCCGACAGAGCCTGACAGAGCCCGACAGGGCCCGACAGGGCCCAGTAGAGCCCGACAGAGCCCGACAGAGCCCAGTAGAGCCCAGTAGAGCCCGACAGAGCCCGACAGGGCCCGACAGAGCCCGACAGGGCCCGACAGAGCCCGACAGGGCCCAGTAGAGGCCGACAGAGCCCGACAGGGCCCAACAGGGCCCGACAGAGCCCGACAGAGCCCGACAGGGCCCAGTAGAGCCCGACAGAGCCCGACAGAGCCCGACAGAGCCCGACAGGGCCCGACAGAGCCCGACAGAGCGCAGTAGAGCCCGACAGAGCCCGACAGAGCCCGACAGAGCCCGACAGGGCCCGACAGGGCCCGACAGGGCCCGACAGGGCCCGACAGAGCCCGACAGAGCCCGACAGGGCCCAGTAGAGCCCGACAGAGCCCGACAGAGCCCGACAGGGCCCGACAGGGCCCGACAGGGCCCAGTAGAGCCCGACAGAGCCCGACAGAGCCCGACAGAGCCCGACAGGGCCCAGTAGAGCCCGACAGAGCCCGACAGAGCCCGACAGAGCCCGACAGAGCGCAGTAGAGCCTGACAGAGCCCGACAGAGCCCGACAGGGCCCGACAGGGCCCGACAGGGCCCGACAGAGCCGGACAGGGCCCGACAGAGCCCGACAGAGCCCGACAGAGCCCGACAGGGCCCAGTAGAGCCCGACAGAGCCCGACAGAGCCTGACAGAGCCCGACAGAGCCCGACAGGGCCCAGTAGAGCCCGACAGAGCCCGACAGAGCCCAGTAGAGCCCAGTAGAGCCCGACAGAGCCCGACAGAGCCCGACAGAGCCCGACAGGGCCCGACAGAGCTTGAGAGAGCCCGACAGGGCCCGACAGGGCCCGACAGAGCCCGACAGAGCCGGACAGGGCCCGACAGAGCCCGACAGAGCCCGACAGAGCCCGACAGGGCCCAGTAGAGCCCGACAGAGCCCGACAGAGCCCGACAGAGCCCGACAGGCCCCGACAGGGCCCAGTAGAGCCCGACAGAGCCCGACAGAGCCCAGTAGAGCCCAGTAGAGCCCGACAGAGCCCGACAGGGCCCGACAGAGCCCGACAGGGCCCGACAGAGCCCGACAGAGCCCGACAGGGCCCAGTAGAGCCCGACAGAGCCCGACAGAGTCCGACAGGGCCCGACAGGGCCCGACAGGGCCCGACAGAGCCCGACAGGGCCCAGTAGAGCCCGACAGAGCCCGACAGAGCCCGACAGGGCCCAGTAGAGCCCGACAGAGCCCGACAGAGCCCGACAGAGACCGACAGGGCCCGACAGGGCCCGACAGAGCCCGACAGAGCGCAGTAGAGCCCGACAGAGCCCGACAGAGCCCGAAAGGGCCCGACAGGGCCCGACAGAGCCCGACAGGGCCCAGTAGAGCCCGACAGAGCCCGACAGAGCCCGACAGGGCCCAGTAGAGCCCGACAGAGCCCAGTAGAGCCCAGTAGAGCCCGACAGAGCCCGACAGAGCCCGACAGAGCCCGACAGGGCCCGACAGAGCCCGACAGGGCCCGACAGGGCCCGACAGGGCCCGACAGAGCCCGACAGGGCCCGACAGAGCCCGACAGGGACCGACAGAGCCCGACAGGCCCCAGTAGAGCCCGACAGAGCCCGACAGAGCCTGACAGAGCCCGACAGGGCCCGACAGGGCCCAGTAGAGCCCGACAGAGCCCGACAGAGCCCAGTAGAGCCCGACAGAGCCCGACAGGGCCCGACAGAGCCCGACAGGGCCCGACAGAGCCTGACAGAGCCCGACAGAGCCCGACAGGGCCCAGTAGAGCCCGACAGAGCCCGACAGAGCTCGACAGAGCCCGACAGGGCCCGATAGAGCCCGACAGAGCCCAGTAGATCCCGACAGAGCCCGACAGAGCCCGACAGAGCCCGACAGGGCCCGACAGAGCCCAGTAGAGCCCGACAGAGCCCGACAGAGCCCGACAGAGCCCGATAGGGCCCAGTAGAGCCCAGTAGAGCCCGACAGAGCCCAGTAGAGCCCGACAGAGCCCGACAGAGCCCGAAAGAGCCCGACAGGGTCCGACAGGGCCCGACAGGGAACAGTAGAGCCCAGTAGAGCCCGACAGAGCCCGACAGAGCCCGACAGAGCCCGACAGGGCCCAGTAGAGCCCGACAGAGCCCGACAGAGCCCGACAGAGCCCGACAGGGCCCAGTAGAGCCCGACAGAGCCCGACAGAGCCCAGTAGAGCCCAGTAGAGCCCGACAGAGCCCGACAGAGCCCGACAGAGCCCAGTAGAGCCCAACAGAGCCCGACAGGGCCCGACAGAGCCCGACAGGGCCCGACAGGGCCCGACAGAGCCCGAAAGGGCCCGACAGGGAACAGTAGAGCCCAGTAGAGCCCGACAGAGCCCGACAGAGCCCGACAGAGCCCGACAGGGCCCGACAGGGCCCAGTAGAGCCCGACAGAGCCCGATAGAGCCCGACAGGGCCCGACAGAGCCCGACAGAGCCCGACAGAGCCCGACAGGGCCCGACAGAGCCCGACAGAGCCCGACAGGGAACAGTAGAGTCCAGTAGAGCCCGACAGAGCCCGACAGAGCCCGACAGAGCCCGACAGAACCCGACAGAGCCCGACAAAGCCCAGTAGAGCCCGACAGAGCCCGACAGAGCCCGACAGGGCCCGACAGGGCCCAGTAGAGCCCGAAAGAGCCCAGTAGAGCCCGACAGAGCCCGACAGAGCCCGACAGAGCCCGACAGAGCCCGACAGGGCCCGGCAGGGCCCGACAGGGCCCAGTAGAGCCCAGTAGAGCCCGACAGAGCCCGACAGAGCCCGTCAGAGCCCGACAGGGCCCGACAGGGCCGACAGGGCCCGACAGAGCCCGACAGAGCCCAGTAGAGCCCAGTAGAGCCCGACAGAGCCCGACAGAGCCCGAAAGAGCCCGACAGGGCCCAGTTGAGCCCAGTAGAGCCCGACAGAGCCCAGTAGAGCCCGACAGAGCCCGACAGGGCCCGACAGAGCCCGACAGAGCCCGACAGAGCCCAGTAGAGCCCGACAGAGCCCGACAGGGCCCGACAGAGCCCAGTAGAGCCCGACAGAGCCCGACAGAGTTCGACAGGGCCCGACAGAGCCCGACAGGGCCCGACAGGGCCCGACAGGGCCCGACAGAGCCCGACAGAGCCCGACAGAGCCCAGTAGAGCCCGACAGAGCCCGACAGAGCCCGACAGAGCCCGACAGGGCCCGACAGGGCCCGACAGAGCCCGACAGAGCCCGACAGAGCCCAGTAGAGCCCGACAGAGCCCGACAGAGCCCGACAGGGCCCGACAGGGCCCGACAGGGCCCGACAGGGCCCGACAGGGCCCGACAGAGCCCAGTAGAGCCCGACAGAGCCCGACAGAGCCCGACAGATCCCGACAGAACCCGACAGAGCCCGACAGAGCCCAGTAGAGCCTGATAGAGCCCGACAGAGCCCGACAGAGCCCGACAGAGCCCAGTAGAGCCCGACAGGGCCCGACAGGGCCCGACAGGGCCCGACAGAGCCCGACAGAGCCCGACAGAGCCCAGAAGAGCCCAGTAGAGCCCGACAGATCCCGACAGAGCCTGACAGAGCCCGACAGGGCCCGACAGGGCCCGACAGGGCCCGACAGAGACCGACAGGGCACAGTACAGCCCGACAGAGCCCGACAGAGTCCGACAGAGCCCGACAGGGCCCGACAGAACCCGACAGAGCCCGACAGAGCCCAGTAGAGCCCGACAGAGCCCGACAGAGCCCGACAGAGCCCGACAGGGCCCAACAGGGCCCGACAGGGCCCGACAGAGCCCAGTAGAGCCCAGTAGAGCCCGAGAGAGCCCGACAGAGCCCGACAGGGCCCGACAGTGCCCGACAGAGCCCGACAGAGCCCGACAGGGCCCGACAGAGCCCGACAGAGCCCAGTAGAGCCCGACAGAGCCCGACAGGGCCCAGTAGAGCCCAGTAGAGCCCGAGAGAGCCCGACAGAGCCCGACAGGGCCCGACAGTGCCCGACAGAGCCCGACAGAGCCCGACAGAGCCCGACAGAGCCCGACAGGGCCCGACAGGGCCCGACAGAGCCCAGTAGAGCCAGACAGAGCCCGACAGAGCCCGACAGAGCCCGACAGAGCCCAACAGGGCCCGACAGGGCCCGACAGAGCCCGACAGAGCCCGACAGAGCCCGACAGAGCCCGACAGAGCCCGACAGGGCCCAGTAGAGCCCGACAGAGCCCGACAGAGCCTGACAGAGCCCGACAGGGCCCGACAGGGCCCAGTAGAGCCCGACAGAGCCCGACAGAGCCCAGTAGAGCCCGAGAGAGCCCGACAGAGCCCGACAGAGCCCGACAGTGCCCGACAGAGCCCAGTAGAGCCCGACAGAGCCCGACAGAGCCCGACAGAGCCCGACAGGGCCCGACAGAGCCCGACAGAGCCCGACAGGGCCCGACAGGGCCCAGTAGAGCCCGACAGAGCCCGACAGAGCCCGACAGGGCCCGACAGGGCCCGACAGGGCCCGACAGAGCCCGACAGGGCCCGACAGAGCCTGACAGAGCCCGACAGGGCCCGACAGGGCCCGACAGGGCCCAGTAGAGCCCGGTAGAGCCCGACAGAGCCCAACAGAGCCCGACAGAGCCCGACAGAGCCCGACAGAGCCCGACAGAGCCCGACAGGGCACGACAGAGCCCGACAGGGCACGACAGAGCCCAGTAGAGCCCGACAGAGCCCAACAGAGCCCGACAGAGCCCGACAGGACCCAGTAGAGGACAGTAGAGCCCGACAGAGCCCAGTAGAGCCCGACAGAGCCCGACAGGTCCCGACAGAGCCCGACAGAGCCCGACAGAGCCCAGTAGAGCCCGACAGAGCCCGACAGGGCCCGACAGAGCCCAGTAGAGCCCGACAGAGCCCGACAGAGCCCGACAGGGCCCGACAGGGCCCGACAGGGCCCGACAGGGCCCGACAAAGCCCGACAGAGCCCAGTAGAGCCCGACAGAGCCCGACAGAGCCCGACAGGGCCCGACAGGGCCCGACAGGGCCCGAAAGAGCCCGACAGAGCCCGACAGAGCCCAGTAGAGCCCGACAGAGCCCGACAGAGCCCAGTAGAGCCCGAGAGAGCCCGACAGAGCCCGACAGAGCCCGACAGAGCCCAGTAGAGCCCGACAGGGCCCGACAGGGCCCAGTAGAGCCCGACAGAGCCCGACAGAGCCCAGAAGAGCCAAGTAGAGCCCGACAGAGCCCGACAGGGCCCAGTAGAGCCCGATAGAGCCCGACAGAGCCCGACAGAGCCCGACAGACCCCGACAGAGCCCAGTAGAGCCCGACAGGGCCCGACAGGGCCCGACAGGGCCCAGTAGAGCCCGACAGAGCCCAGAAGAGCCCAGTAGAGCCCGACAGAGCCCGACAGAGCCCGAAAGGGCCCGACAGGGCCCGACAGAGCCCGACAGAGCCCGACAGGGCCCGACAGGGCCCGACAGAGCCCGACAGAGCCCGACAGGGCCCGACAGGGCCCGACAGAGCCCGACAGAGCTCGACAGAGCCCAGTAGAGCCCGACAGAGCCCGACAGAGCCCGACAGGGCCCGACAGGGCCCGACAGGGCCCAGTAGAGCCCGACAGAGCCCGACAGAGCCCGACAGGGCCCGACAGGGCCCAGTAGAGCCCGACAGAGCCCGACAGAGCCCGACAGAACCCGACAGAGCCCGACAGAGCCCGACAGGGCCCGACAGGGCCCGACAGGGCCCGACAGAGCCCGACAGGGCCCGACAGAGCCCGACAGGGCCCGGTACAGCCCGACAGAGCCCGACAGAGCCCGACAGAGCCCGACAGAGCCCAGTAGAGCCCGACAGAGCCCAGTAGAGCCCGACAGAGCCCGACAGAGCCCGACAGGGCCCGACAGGGCCCGACAGGGCCCGACAGGGCCCAGTAGAGCCCAGTAGAGCCCGACAGAGCCCGACAGAGCCCGACAGGGCCCGACAGGGCCCGACAGGGCCCGACAGGGCCCGACAGAGCCCGAGAGGGCCCGACAGAGCCCGACAGAGCCCAGTAGAGCCCGACAGAGCCCGACAGAGCCCGACAGAGACCGACAGAGCCCGACAGGGCCCAGTAGAGGACAGTAGAGCCCGACAGAGCCCAGTAGAGCCCGACAGAGCCCGACAGAGCCCGACAGAGCCCGACAGAGCCCGACAGAGCCCGACAGGGCCCGACAGGGCCCGACGGAGCCCGACAGAGCCCGACAGAGTGCAGTAGAGCCCGACAGAGCCCGACAGAGCCCGACAGAGCCCGACGGGGCCCGACAGAGCCCGACAGAGCCCGACAGGGCCCGACAGGGCCCGACAGAGCCCGACAGGGCCCAGTAGAGCCCGACAGAGCCCGACAGAGCCCGACAGGGCCCGACAGGGCCCGACAGAGCCCGACAGAGCCCGACAGGGCCCAGTAGAGCCCGACAGAGCCCGACAGAGCCCGACAGAGCCCGGCAGGGCCCAGTAGAGTCCAGTAGAGCCCGACAGAGCCCAGTAGAGCCCAACAGAGCCCGACAGAGCCCGACAGAGCCCGACAGGGCCCGACAGCGCCCAGTAGAGCCCGACAGAGCCCGACAGAGCCCGACAGAGCGCAGTAGATCCCGACAGAACCCGACAGAGCCCGACAGAGCCCGACAGAGCCCGACAGGGCCCGACAGGGCCCGACAGGGCCCGACAGAGCGCAGTAGAGCCCGACAGAGCCCGACAGAGCCCGACAGGGCCCGACAGGGCCCGACAGGGCCCGACAGAGCGCAGTAGAGCCCGACAGAGCCCGACAGAGCCCGACAGGGCCCGACAGGGCCCGACAGAGCCCGACAGAGCCCGACAGGGCCCGACAGAGCCCGACAGGGCCCGACAGAGCCCGACAGGGCCCAGTAGAGCCCGACAGAGCCCGACAGAGCCTGACAGAGCCCGACAGGGCCCGACAGGGCCCAGTAGAGCCCGACAGAGCCCGCCAGAGCCCAGTAGAGCCCAGTAGAGCCCGACAGAGCCCGACAGAGCCCGACAGAGCCCGACAGAGCCCGACAGAGCCCGACAGGGCCCGACAGAGCCCGACAGAGCTCGACAGAGTGCAGTAGAGCCCGACAGAGCCCGACAGAGCCCGACAGAGCCCGACAGGGCCCAGTAGAGGACAGTAGAGCCCGACAGAGCCCAGTAGAGCCCGACAGAGCCCGACAGAGCCCGACAGAGCCCGACAGAGCCCGACAGAGCCCGACAGGGCCCGACAGAGCCCGACAGAGCTCGACAGAGTGCAGTAGAGCCCGACAGAGCCCGACAGAGCCCGACAGAGCCCGACAGAGCCCGAGAGGGCCCGACAGAGCCCGACAGAGCCCAGTAGAGCCCGACAGAGCCCGACAGAGCCCGACAGAGCCCGACAGAGCCCGACAGGGCCCAGTAGAGGACAGTAGAGCCCGACAGAGCCCAGTAGAGCCCGACAGAGCCCGACAGAGCCCGACAGAGCCCGACAGAGCTCGACAGAGTGCAGTAGAGCCCGACAGAGCCCGACAGAGCCCGACAGGGCCCGACAGGGCCCGACAGAGCCCGACAGAGCCCGACAGGGCCCGACAGGGCCCGACAGAGCCCGACAGGGCCCAGTAGAGCCCGACAGAGCCCGACAGAGCCCGACAGGGCCCGACAGGGCCCGACAGAGCCCGACAGAGCTCGACAGAGCCCGACAGAGCCCAGTAGAGCCCAGTAGAGCCCGACAGAGCCCGACAGGGCCCGACAGGGCCCGACAGAGCCCAGTAGAGCCCAGTAGAGCCCGACAGAGCCCAACAGAGCCCGACAGAGCCCGACAGAGCCCGACAGGGCCCGACAGAGCCCGACAGAGCCCGACAGAGCCCAGTAGAGCCCAGTAGAGCCCGACAGAGCCCGACAGAGCCCGACAGGGCCCGACAGGGCCCGACAGGGCCCGACAGGGCCCGACAGAGCCCGAGAGGGCCCGACAGAGCCCGACAGAGCCCAGTAGAGCCCGACAGAGCCCGACAGAGCCCGACAGAGCCCGACAGAGCCCGACAGGGCCCAGTAGAGGACAGTAGAGCCCGACAGAGCCCAGTAGAGCCCGACAGAGCCCGACAGAGCCCGACAGAGCCCGACAGAGCCCGACAGGGCCCGACAGAGCCCGACAGAGCTCGACAGAGTGCAGTAGAGCCCGACAGAGCCCGACAGAGCCCGACAGAGCCCGACGGGGCCCGACAGAGCCCGACAGAACCCGACAGGGCCCGACAGGGCCCGACAGAGCCCGACAGGGCCCAGTAGAGCCCGACAGAGCCCGACAGAGCCCGACAGGGCCCGACAGGGCCCGACAGAGCCCGACAGAGCCCGACAGGGCCCAGTAGAGCCCGACAGAGCCCGACAGAGCCCGACAGAGCCCGGCAGGGCCCAGTAGAGTCCAGTAGAGCCCGACAGAGCCCAGTAGAGCCCAACAGAGCCCGACAGAGCCCGACAGAGCCCGACAGGGCCCGACAGGGCCCGACAGCGCCCAGTAGAGCCCGACAGAGCCCGACAGAGCCCGACAGAGCGCAGTAGATCCCGACAGAACCCGACAGAGCCCGACAGAGCCCGACAGAGCCCGACAGGGCCCGACAGGGCCCGACAGGGCCCGACAGAGCGCAGTAGAGCCCGACAGAGCCCGACAGAGCCCGACAGGGCCCGACAGGGCCCGACAGGGCCCGACAGAGCGCAGTAGAGCCCGACAGAGCCCGACAGAGCCCGACAGGGCCCGACAGGGCCCGACAGAGCCCGACAGAGCCCGACAGGGCCCGACAGAGCCCGACAGGGCCCAGTAGAGCCCGACAGAGCCCGACAGAGCCTGACAGAGCCCGACAGGGCCCGACAGGGCCCAGTAGAGCCCGACAGAGCCCGCCAGAGCCCAGTAGAGCCCAGTAGAGCCCGACAGAGCCCGACAGAGTCCGACAGAGCCCGACAGAGCCCGACAGGGCCCGACAGGGCCCAGTAGAGCCCGACAGAGTCCGACAGAGCCCGACAGAGCCCGACAGGGCCCGACAGGGCCCGACAGGGCCCGACAGAGCCCGACAGAGCCCGACAGGGCCCAGTAGAGCCCGACAGAGCCCGACAGAGCCCGACAGAGCCCGACAGAGCCCGACAGAGCCCAGTAGAGCTCGACAGAGCCCGACAGAGCCCAGTAGAACCCAGTAGAGCCCGACAGAGCCCGACAGAGCCCGACAGGGCCCGACAGGGCCCGACAGAGCCCAGTAGAGCCCAGTAGAGCCCGACAGAGCCCAACAGAGCCCGACAGAGCCCGACAGAGCCCGACAGGGCCCGACAGAGCCCGACAGAGCCCGACAGAGCCCGACAGAGCCCAGTAGAGCCCAGTTGAGCCCGACAGAGCCCGACAGAGCCCGACAGGGCCCAGTAGAGCCCGACAGAGCCCGCCAGAGCCCGACAGAGCCCGACAGGACCCAGTAGAGCCCGACAGAGTCCGACAGAGCCCGACAGAGCCCGACAGAGCCCGACAGAGCCCGACAGGGCCCAGTAGAGCCCGACAGAGCCCGACAGAGCCCGACAGAGCCCGACAGGGCCCGACAGGGCCCGACAGGGCCCGACAGAGCCCGACAGGGCCCGACAGAGGCCGACAGAGGCCGACAGGGCCCGACAGGGCCCGACAGGGCCCGACAGGGCCCGACAGAGCCCGACAGAGCCCGACAGAGCCCAGTAGAGCCCGACAGAGCCCGACAGAGCCCAGTAGAGCCCGACAGGGCCCGACAGGGCCCGACAGGGCCCAGTAGAGCCCGACAGAGCCCGACAGAGCCCAGTAGAGCCCAGTAGAGCCCGACAGAGCCCGACAGAGCCCGACAGAGCCCGACAGAGCCCGACAGGGCCCGACAGGGCCCGACAGGGCCCAGTAGAGCCCGACAGAGCCCGACAGAGCCCGACAGGGCCCGACAGGGCCCGACAGAGCCCGACAGAGCCCGACAGAGCCCAGTAGAGCCCGACAGAGCCCGACAGAGCCCGAGAGAGCCCAGTAGAGCCCGACAGGGCCCGACAGGGCCCGACAGGGCCCAGTAGAGCCCGACAGAGCCCGACAGAGCCCAGTAGAGCCCAGTAGAGCCCGACAGAGCCCGACAGAGCCCGACAGGGCCCGACAGGGCCCGACAGGGCCCGACAGAGCCCAGTAGAGCCCAGTAGAGCCCGACAGAGCCCGACAGAGCACGACAGAGCCCGACAGAGCCCGACAGGGCCCGACAGAGCCCGACAGGGCCCGACAGGGCCCGACAGGGCCCAGTACAGCCCGACAGAGCCCGACAGAGCCCGACAGGGCCCGACAGAGCCCGACAGGGCCCGACAGAGCCCAGTAGAGCCCGACAGAGCCCGACAGAGCCCGACAGGGCCCGACAGGGCCCGACAGAGCCCAGTAGAGCCCAGTAGAGCCCGACAGAGCCCGACAGAGCCCGACAGGGCCCGACAGAGCCCGACAGAGCCCAGTAGAGCCCGACAGAGCCCGACAGAGCCCGACAGAGCCCGACAGAGCCCGACAGGGCCCAGTAGAGCCCAGTAGAGCCCGACAGAGCCCAGTAGAGCCCGACAGAGCCCGACAGAGCCCGACAGGGCCCCACAGGGCCCGACAGGGCCCGACAGAGCCCGACAGGGCCCGACAGAGCCCGACAGGGCCCGACAGGGCCCAGTAGAGCCCGACAGGGCCCGACAGAGCCCGACAGGGCCCGACAGGGCCTGACAGGGCCCGACAGAGCCCGACAGGGCCCAGTACAGCCCGACAGAGCCCGACAGAGCCTGACAGAGCCCGACAGGGCCCGACAGAGCCCGACAGAGCCCGACAGAGCCCAGTAGAGCCCGACAGAGCCCAGTAGAGCCCGACAGGGCCCGACAGAGCCCAGTAGAGTCCAGTAGAGCCCGACAGAGCCCGACAGAGCCCGACAGGGCCCGACAGGGCCCGACAGGGCCCGACAGAGCCCAGTAGAGCCCAGTAGAGCCCGACAGAGCCCGACAGAGCCCGACAGAGCCCGACAGGGCCCGACAGAGCCCGACAGGGCCCGACAGGGCCCGACAGAGCCCGAGAGGGCCCAGTACAGCCCGACAGAGCCCGACAGAGCCCGACAGGGCCCGACAGGGCCCGACAGAGCCCGACAGAGCCCAGTAGAGCCCGACAGAGCCCGACAGAGCCCGACAGAGCCCGACAGGGCCCGACAGGGCCCGACAGGGCCCGACAGGGCCCAGTAGAGCCCGACAGAGCCCGACAGGGCCCGACAGGGCCCGACAGAGCCCAGTAGAGCCCGACAGAGCCCGACAGAGCCCGACAGAGCCCGACAGGGCCCAGTAGAGCCCGACAGAGCCCGGCAGAGCCCGACAGGGCCCGACAGAGCCCGAGAGGGCCCAGTAGAGCCCGACAGAGCCCGACAGAGCCCGACAGGACCCAGTAGAGCCCGACAGAGCCCGACAGAGCCCGACAGAGCCCGACAGAGCCCGACAGGGCCCAGTAGAGCCCGACAGAGCCCGACAGAGCCCAGTAGAGCCCGACAGAGCCCGACAGAGCCCGACAGAGCCCGACAGAGCCCGACAGGGCCCGACAGAGCCCGACAGGGCCCGACAGGGCCCGACAGGGCCCAGTAGAGCCCAGTAGAGCCCAACAGAGCCCGACAGAGCCCGACAGGGCCCGACAGAGGCCGACAGAGACCGACAGGGCCCGACAGAGCCCGACAGAGCCCGACAGGGCCCGACAGGGCCCGACAGAGCCCGAGAGGGCCCAGTACAGCCCGACAGAGCCCGACAGAGCCCGACAGAGCCCGACAGAGCCCGACAGAGCCCAGTAGAGCCCGACAGAGCCCGACAGAGCCCAGTAGAGCCCAGTAGAGCCCGACAGAGCCCGACAGAGCCCTACAGGGCCCGACAGAGCCCGACAGAGCCCGACAGGGCCCGACAGGGCCCGACAGGGCCCGACAGGGCCCGACAGAGCCCGACAGAGCCCAGTAGAGCCCAGTTGAACCCGACAGAGCCCGACAGAGCCCGACAGGGCCCGACAGGGCCCGACAGGGCCCAGTAGAGCCCAACAGAGCCCGACAGAGACCGACAGAGCCCGACAGAGCCCGACAGGGCCCAGTAGAGCCCGACAGAGCCCGACAGAGCCCGACAGGGCCCAGTAGAGCCCGACAGAGCCCGACAGAGCCCGACAGGGCCCGACAGGGCCCGACAGGGCCCGACAGAGCCCGACAGAGGCCGACAGAGCCCGACAGGTCCCGACAGGGCCCGACAGGGCCCAGTAGAGCCCGACAGAGCCCGACAGAGCCCGACAGAGCCCGACAGGGCCCAGTAGAGCCCGACAGAGCCCGACAGAGCCCGACAGAGCCCGACAGGGCCCAGTAGAGCCCGACAGAGCCCGACAGAGCCCGACAGAGCCCGACAGGGCCCGACAGGGCCCGACAGAGCCCGACAGAGCCCGACAGAGCCCGACAGAGCCCACTAGATCCCGACAGAGCCCGACAGAGCCCGACAGGGCCCGACAGGGCCCGACAGGGCCCAGTAGAGCCCGACAGAGCCCGACAGAGCCCGACAGAGCCCGACAGGGCCCGACAGAGCCCGACAGGGCCCGACAGAGCCCGACAGAACCCGACAGAGCCCGACAGAACCCGACAGAACCCGACAGAGCCCGACAGAGCCCGACAGGGCCCAGTAGAGACCGACAGGGCCCGACAGAGCCCGACAGAGCCCGACAGAGCCCGACAGAGCCCGACAGGGCCCAGTAGAGCCCGACAGGGCCCGAGAGACCCCGACAGGGCCCGACTAGGGCCCGACAGGGCCCGACAGAGCCCGACAGGGCCCGACAGAGCCCGACAGAGCCCGACAGAGCCCAGTAGAGCCCGACAGAGCCCGACAGGGCCCAGTACAGCCCGACAGGGCCCGACAGGGCCCGACAGAGCCCGACAGAGCCCAGTAGAGCCCAGTAGAGCCCGAGAGAGCCCGAGAGAGCCCGACAGAGCCCGACAGAGCCCGACAGAGCCCGACAGGGCCCGACAGTGCCCAACAGAGCCCGACAGAGCCCGACAGAGCCCGACAAGGCCCGACAGAGCCCGACAGAGCCCGACAGAGCCCAGTAGATCCCGACAGAGCCCGACAGAGCCCGACAGAGCCCGACAGGGCCCAGTAGAGGACAGTAGAGCCCGACAGAGCCCAGTAGAGCCCGACAGAGCCCGATAGAGCCCGACAGAGCCCGACAGGGTCCGACAGAACCCGACAGAACCCGACAGAGCCCGACAGAGCCCGACAGAGCCCGACAGGGCCCGACAGAGCCCGACAGGGCCCGACAGGGCCCGACAGAGCCCGACAGAGCCCGACAGGGCCCAGTAGAGCCCGACAGGGCCCAGTAGAGCCCGACAGAGCCCGACAGGGCCCAGTAGAGCCCGACAGGTCCCGACAGAGCCCAGTAGAGCCCAGTAGAGCCCGACAGAGCCCGACAGAGCCCGACAGAGCCCGACAGGGCCCGACAGAGCCCGACAGGGCCCGACAGAGCCCGAGAGGGCCCAGTACAGCCCGACAGAGCCCGACAGATCCCGACAGGGCCCGACAGAGCCCGACAGAGCCCGACAGAGCCCAGTAGAGCCCGACAGAGACCGACAGAGCCCGACAGAGCCCGACAGGGCCGGACAGGGCCCGACAGGGCCCGACAGAGCCCAGTAGAGCCCAGTAGAGCCCGACAGAGCCCGACAGGGCCCGACAGAGCCCGACAGGGCCCGACAGAGCCCGACAGAGCCCAGTAGAGACCGACAGAGCCCGACAGAGCCCGACAGAGCCCGACAGAGCCCGACAGGGCCCAGTAGAGCCCAGTAGAGCCCGACAGAGCCCAGTAGAGCCCGACAGAGCCCGACAGAGCCCGACAGGGCCCGACAGAGCCCGACAGAGCCCGACAGGGCCCGACAGGGCCCGACAGAACCCGACAGGGCCCAGTAGAGCCCGACAGGGCCCGACAGAGCCCGACAGGGCCCGACAGGGCCCGACAGGGCCCGACAGAGCCCGACAGGGCCCAGTACAGCCCGACAGAGCCCGACAGAGCCTGACAGAGCCCGACAGGGCCCGACAGAGCCCGACAGAGCCCGACAGAGCCCAGTAGAGCCCGACAGAGCCCAGTAGAGCCCGACAGGGCCTGACAGGGCCCGACAGAGCCCAGTAGAGCCCAGTAGAGCCCGACAGAGCCCGACAGGGCCCGACAGTACCCGACAGAGCCCGACAGAGCCCGACAGAGCCCGACAGGGCCCGACAGGGCCCGACAGAGCCCGACAGAGCCCAGTAGAGCCCGACAGAACCCGACAGAGCCCGACAGAGCCCGACAGGGCCCAGTAGAGGACAGTAGAGCCCGACAGAGCCCAGTAGAGCCCAACAGAGCCCGACAGGGCCCGACAGAGCCCGACAGAGCCCGACAGAGCCCGACAGGGCCCGACAGGGCCCGACAGAGCCCGACAGAGCCCGACAGGGCCCGCCAGAGCCCGACAGAGCCCGACAGGGCCCAGTAGAGCCCGCCAGAGCCCGACAGAGCCCGACAGGGCCCGACAGGGCCCGACAGAGCCCGACAGAGCCCGACAGGGCCCAGTAGAGCCCGACAGAGCCCGACAGAGCCCGACAGAGCCCGACAGGGCCCAGTAGAGCCCGACAGAGCCCGACAGAGCCCGACAGAGCCCGACAGGGCCCGACAGGGCCCGACAGGGCCCGACAGGGCGCAGTAGAGCCCGACAGAGCCCGACAGAGCCCGACAGAGCACGACAGGGCCCGACAGGGCCCGACAGGGCCCGACAGAGCCGGACAGGGCCCGACAGAGCCCGAGAGAGCCCGACAGAGCCCGACAGGGCCCAGTAGAGCCCGACAGAGCCCGACAGAGCCTGACAGAGCCCGACAGAGCCCGACAGGGCCCAGTAGAGCCCGACAGAGCCCGACAGAGCCCAGTAGAGCCCAGTAGAGCCCGACAGAGCCCGACAGGGCCCGACAGAGCCCGACAGGGCCCGACAGAGCCTGACAGGGCCCGACAGAGCCCGACAGGGCCCAGTAGAGCCCGACAGAGCCCGACAGAGCCCGACAGAGCCCGACAGAGCCCGACAGGGCCCAGTAGAGCCCGACAGAGCCCGACAGAGCCCAGTAGAGCCCAGTAGAGCCCGACAGAGCCCGACAGAGCCCGACAGGGCCCGACAGAGCCCGACAGGGCCCGACAGAGCCCGACAGAGCCCGACAGAGCCCGACAGAGCCCGACAGGGCCCAGTAGAGCCCGACAGAGCCCGACAGAGCCCGACAGGGCCCAGTAGAGCCCGACAGAGCCCGACAGAGCCCGACAGAGCCCGACAGGGCCCAGTAGAGCCCGACAGAGCCCGACAGAGCCCGACAGGGCCCGACAGGGCCCGACAGAGCCCGACAGAGCCCGACAGGGCCCGACAGAGGCCGACAGAGCCCGACAGGTCCCGACAGGGCCCGACAGGGCCCAGTAGAGCCCGACAGAGCCCGACAGAGCCCGACAGAGCCCGACAGGGCCCGACAGGGCCCGACAGAGCCCGACAGGTCCCGACAGAGCCCGACAGAGCCCGACAGAGCCCGACAGAGCCCGACAGGGCCCAGTACAGCCTGACAGGGCCCGACAGGGCACGACAGAGCCCGACAGAGCCCGACAGAGCCCACTAGAGCCCGACAGAGCCCGACAGAGCCCGACAGGGCCCGACAGGGCCCAGTAGAGCCCGACAGAGCCCGACAGAGCCCGACAGAGCCCGACAGAGCCCGACAGGGCCCGACAGAGCCCGACAGAGCCCGACAGAGCCCGACAGGGCCCGACAGGGCCCGACAGAGCCCGACAGAGCCCGACAGAGCCCGACAGGGCCCAGTAGAGCCCGACAGGGCCCGACAGGGCCCGACAGGGCCCGACAGGGCCCGACAGGGCCCGACAGGGCCCAGTACAGCCCGACAGAGCCCAACAGAGCCCGACAGAGCCCACTAGAGCCCGACAGAGCCCGACAGAGCCCGACAGAGCCCGACAGGGCCCGACAGGGCCCAGTAGAGCCCGACAGAGCCCGACAGAGCCCGACAGAGCCCGACAGGGCCCGACAGGGCCCGACAGGGCCCAGTAGAGCCCGACAGAGCCCGATAGAGCCCGACAGAACCCGACAGAGCCCGACAGGGCCCGACAGGGCCCGACAGGGCCCGACAGGGCCCAGTAGAGCCCGACAGGGCCCGACAGAGCCCGACAGGGCCCGACAGGGCCCGACAGGGTCCGACAGAGCCCGACAGGGCCCAGTACAGCCCGACAGAGCCCGACAGAGCCCGACAGAGCCCGACAGAGCCCGACAGGGCCCGACAGGGCCCGACAGAGCCCGACAGGGCCCGACAGAGCCCAGTAGAGCCCGACAGAGCCCGACAGAGCCCAGTAGAGCCCGACAGAGCCCGACAGGGCCCAGTACAGCATGACAGGGCCCGACAGGGCACGACAAAGCCCGACAGAGCCCAGTAGAGCCCAGTAGAGCCCGAGAGAGCCCGACAGAGCCCGACAGGGCCCGACAGTGCCCGACAGAGCCCGACAGAGCCCGACAGGGCCCGACAGGGCCCGACAGAGCCCGACAGGGCCCAGTAGAGGACAGTAGAGCCCGACAGAGCCCAGTAGAGCCCGACAGAGCCCGATAGAGACCGATAGAGCCCGACAGGGCCCGATAGAACCCGACAGAGCCCGACAGAGAGCAGTAGAGCCCGACAGAGCCCGACAGAGCCCGACAGAGCCCGACAGGGCCCGACAGGGCCCGACAGGGCCCGACAGGGCCCGAAAGGGCCCGACAGAGCCCGACAGGGCCCGACAGAGCCCGACAGAGCCCGACAGAGCCCGACAGGGCCCAGTAGAGCCCGACAGGGCCCGACAGAGCCCGACAGGGCCCGACAGGGCCCGACAGAGCCCGACAGAGCCCGACAGGGCCCAGTAGAGCCCGACAGAGCCCGACAGAGCCCGACAGAGCCCGACAGGGCCCAGTAGAGGCCGAAAGAGCCCGACAGAGCCCGACAGAGCCCGACAAAGCCCGACAGAGCCCGACAGGGCCCAGTAGAGCCCGACAGAGCCCGACAGAGCCCGAAAGAGCCCGACAGAGCCCGACAGGGCCCGACAGGGCCCAGTCAGCCCGACAGAGCCCGACAGAGCCCGACAGAGCCCGACAGGGCCCGACAGGGCCCGACAGGGCCCGACAGAGCCCGACAGAGCCCGACAGGGCCCGACAGAGCCCGACAGAGCCCAGTAGAGCCCGACAGGGCCCGACAGGGCCCAGTAGAGCCCGACAGAGCCCGACAGAGCCCAGTAGAGCCCAATAGAGCCCGACAGAGCCCGACAGAGCCCGACAGAGCCCGACAGGGCCCGACAGGGCCCAGTAGAGCCCGACAGAGCCCGACAGGGCCCGACAGGGCCCAGTAGAGCCCGACAGAGCCCGACAGAGCCCGACAGAGCCCGACAGGGCCCGACGGGGCCCGACGGGGCCCAGTAGAGCCCGACAGATCCCGACAGAGCCCGACAGGGCCCGACAGGGCCCGACAGAGCCCGACAGAGCCCGACAGGGCCCGACAGGGCCCGACAGGGCCCGACAGAGCCCAGTAGAGCCCGACAGAGCCCAACAGAGCCCAGTAGAGCCCGACAGGGCCCGACAGGGCCCGACAGGGCCCAGTAGAGCCCGACAGAGCCCGACAGAGCCCAGTAGAGCCCAGTAGAGCCCGACAGAGCCCGACAGAGCCCGACAGAGCCCGACAGAGCCCGACAGAGCCCGACAGGGCCCGACAGGTCCCGACAGAGCCCAGTAGAGCCCAGTAGAGCCCAGTAGAGCCCGACAGAGCCCGACAGAGCCCGACAGAGCCCGACAGGGCCCGACAGAGCCCGACAGGGCCCGACAGGGCCCGACAGGGCCCAGTAACGCCCGACAGAGCCCGACAGAGCCCGACAGGGCCCGACAGAGCCCGACAGAGCCCGACAGAGCCCAGTAGAGCCCGACAGAGCCCCACAGAGCCCGACAGAGCCCGACAGGGCCCGACAGGGCCCGACAGGGCCCAGTAGAGCCCGACAGAGCCCGACAGAGCCCGACAGAGCCCGACAGAGCCCGACAGGGCCCGACAGAGCCCGACAGAGCCCAGTAGAGCTCAACAGAGCCCGACAGAGCCCGACAGAGCCCAACAGAGCCCGACAGAGCCCGACAGAGCCCGACAGAGCCCGACAGAGCCCGACAGAGCCCGATAGAGCCCAGTAGAGCCCGACAGAGCCCAGTAGAGCCCGACAGAGCCCGACAGAGCCCGACAGGGCCCGACAGGACCCGACAGAGCCCGACAGAGCCCGACAGGGCCCAGTAGAGCCCAACAGAGCCCGACAGAGCCCGACAGAGCCCGACAGGGCCCAGTAGAGCCCGACAGAGCCCGACAGAGCCCAGTAGAGCCCAGTAGAGCCCGACAGAGCCCGACAGAACCCGACAGAGCCCGACAGGGCCCGACAGAGCCCAACAGAGCCCGACAGGGCCCGACAGGGCCCGACAGGGCCCAGTAGATCCCAGTAGAGTCCGACAGAGCCCGACAGAGCCTGACAGGGCCCGACAGAGCCCGACAGAGCCCGACAGGGCCCGACAGGGCCCGACAGGGCCCGACAGGGCCCAGGACAGCCCGACAGAGCCCGACAGAGCCCGACAGGACCCAGTAGAGCCCGACAGAGCCCGACAGAGCCCGACAGAGCCCGACAGAGCCCGACAGGACCCAGTAGAGCCCGACAGAGCCCGACAGAGCCCGACAGAGCCCGACAGAGCCCGACAGGGCCCAGTAGAGCCCGACAGAGCCCGACAGAGCCCAGTAGAGCCCAGTAGAGCCCGACAGAGCCCGACAGAGCCCGACAGAGCCCGACAGGGCCCGACAGGGCCCGACAGGGCCCAGTAGAGCCCAGTAGAGCCCGACAGAGCCCGACAGGGCCCGACAAGGCCCGACAGGGCCCGACAGAGCCCGACAGAGCCCGAGAGGGCCCAGTACAGCCCGACAGAGCCCGACAGAGCCCGACAGGGCCCGACAGAGCCCGACAGAGCCCGACAGAGCCCAGTAGAGCCCGACAGAGCCCGACAGAGCCCGACAGAGCCCGACAGGGCCCGACAGGGCCCGACAGAGCCCAGTAGAGCCCGACAGAGCCCGACAGATCCCAGTAGAGCCCCACAGAGCCCGACAGAGCCCGACAGGGCCCTACAGAGCCCGAGAGGGCCAAGTACAGCCCGACAGAGCCCGACAGAGCCCGACAGGACCCAGTAGAGCCCGACAGAGCCCGACAGAGCCCGACAGAGCCCGACAGGGCCCAGTAGAGCCCGACAGAGCCCGACAGAGCCCAGTAGAGCCCAGTAGAGCCCGACAGAGCCCGACAGAGCCCGACAGGGCCCGACAGAGCCCGACAGAGCCCGACAGGGCCCGACAGGGCCCGACAGGGCCCAGTAGAGCCCAGTAGAGCCCGACAGAGCCCGACAGGGCCCGACAGAGGCCGACAGAGACCGACAGGGCCCGACAGAGCCCGACAGAGCCCGACAGGGCCCGACAGAGCCCGAGAGGGCCCAGTACAGCCCGACAGAGCCCGACAGAGCCCGACAGAGCCCGACAGGGCCCAGTAGAGCCCGACAGAGCCCGACAGAGCCCAGAAGAGCCCAGTAGAGCCCGACAGAGCCCGACAGAGCCCGACAGGGCCCGACAGGGCCCAACAGAGCCCAGTAGAGCCCAGTAGAGCCCGACAGAGCCCAACAGAGCCCGACAGAGCCCGACAGAGCCCGACAGGGCCCGACAGAGCCCGACAGGGCCCAGTAGAGCCCAGTTGAGCCCGACAGAGCCCGACAGGGCCCGACAGAGCCCGACAGGGCCCAGTAGAGCCCAACAGAGCCCGACAGAGACCGACAGAGGCCGACAGGGCCCAGTAGAGCCCGACAGAGCCCGACAGAGCCCGACAGAGCCCGACAGAGCCCGACAGGGCCCAGTAGAGCCCGACAGAGCCCGACAGAGCCCGACAGGGCCCGACAGGGCCCGACAGAGCCCGACAGGGCCCGACAGAGGCCGACAGAGCCCGACAGGTCCCGACAGGGCCCGACAGGGCCCAGTAGAGCCCGACAGAGCCCGACAGAGCCCGACAGAGCCCGACAGGGCCCAGTAGAGCCCGACAGAGCCCGACAGAGCCCGACAGAGCCCGACAGAGCCCGACAGGGCCCAGTAGAGCCCGACAGAGCCCGACAGAGCCCGACAGAGCCCGACAGAGCCCGACAGGGCCCGACAGGGCCCGACAGGTCCCGACAGAGCTCACTAGAGCCCGACAGAGCCCGACACAGCCCGACAGAGCCCGACAGGGCCCGACAGGGCCCAGTAGAGCCCGACAGAGCCCGACAGAGCCCGACAGAGCCCGACAGGGCCCGACAGGGCCCGACAGGGCCCGACAGGGCCCGACAGAACCCGACAGAGCCCGACAGAGCCCGACAGGGCCCAGTAGAGCCCGACAGGGCCCGACAGAGCCCGACAGAGCCCGACAGAGCCCGACAGAGCCCGACAGGGCCCAGTAGAGCCCGACAGGGCCCGACAGAGCCCGACAGGGCCCGACAGAGCCCGACAGAGCCCGACAGGGCCCGACAGAGCCCGACAGGCCCCAGTAGAGCCCGACAGAGCCCGACAGAGCCCGACAGAGCCCGACAGGGCCCGACAGGGCCCGACAGAGCCCGACAGAGCCCGACAGGGCCCAGTACAGCCCGACAGGGCCCGACAGGGCCCGACAGAGCCCGACAGAGCCCAGTAGAGCCCAGTAGAGCCCGAGAGAGCCCGACAGAGCCCGACAGGGCCCGACAGGGCCCGACAGAGCCTGACAGAGCCCGACAGAGCCCGACAGAGCCCGACAGAGCCCGACAGAGCCCAGTAGAGCCCGACAGAGCCCGACAGAGCCCGACAGAGCCCGACAGGGCCCAGTAGAGGACAGTAGAGCCCAACAGAGCCCAGTAGAGCCCGACAGAGCCCGATAGAGCCCGACAGAGCCCGACAGGGCCCGACAGAACCCGACAGAGCCCGACAGGGCCCAGTAGAGCCCGACAGAGCCCGACAGAGCCCAGTAGAGCCCAGTAGAGCCCGACAGAGCCCGACAGAGCCCGACAGGGCCCGACAGGGCCCGACAGGGCCCAGTAGAGACCAGTAGAGCCCGACAGAGCCCGACAGAGCCCGACAGGGCCCGACAGAGCCCGACAGAGCCCGACAGGGCCCGACAGGGCCCGACAGGGCCCGAGAGGGCCCAGTACAGCCCGACAGAGCCCGACAGGGCCCGACAGAGCCCGACAGAGCCCGACAGAGCCCAGTAGAGCCCGACAGAGCCCGACAGAGCCCGACAGAGCCCGACAGGGCCCGACAGGGCCCGACAGGGCCCAGTAGAGCCCGACAGAGCCCGACAGAGCCCGACAGGGCCCGACAGGGCCCAGTAGAGCCCGACAGAGCCCGACAGATCCCAGTAGAGCCCCACAGAGCCCGACAGAGCCCGACAGGGCCCTACAGAGCCCGAGAGGGCCAAGTACAGCCCGACAGAGCCCGACAGAGCCCGACAGGACCCAGTAGAGCCCGACAGAGCCCGACAGAGCCCGACAGAGCCCGACAGGGCCCAGTAGAGCCCGACAGAGCCCGACAGAGCCCAGTAGAGCCCAGTAGAGCCCGACAGAGCCCGACAGAGCCCGACAGGGCCCGAAAGAGCCCGACAGAGCCCGACAGGGCCCGACAGGGCCCGACAGGGCCCAGTAGAGCCCAGTAGAGCCCGATAGAGCCCGACAGGGCCCGACAGAGGCCGACAGAGACCGACAGGGCCCGACAGAGCCCGACAGAGCCCGACAGGGCCCGACAGAGCCCGAGAGGGCCCAGTACAGCCCGACAGAGCCCGACAGAGCCCGACAGAGCCCGACAGAGCCCAGTAGAGCCCAGTAGAGCCCGACAGAGCCCGACAGAGCCCGACAGGGCCCGACAGGGCCCAACAGAGCCCAGTAGAGCCCAGTAGAGCCCGACAGAGCCCAACAGAGCCCGACAGAGCCCGACAGAGCCCGACAGAGCCCGACAGAGCCCGACAGGGCCCGACAGAGCCCGACAGGGCCCAGTAGAGCCCAGTTGAGCCCGACAGAGCCCGACAGGGCCCGACAGGGCCCGACAGGGCCCAGTAGAGCCCAACAGAGCCCGACAGAGACCGACAGAGGCCGACAGGGCCCAGTAGAGCCCGACAGAGCCCGACAGAGCCCGACAGAGCCCGACAGGGGCCAGTAGAGCCCGACAGAGCCCGACAGAGCCCGACAGGGCCCGACAGGGCCCGACAGGGCCCGACAGGGCCCGACAGAGGCCGACAGAGCCCGACAGGTCCCGACAGGGCCCGACAGGGCCCAGTAGAGCCCGACAGAGCCCGACAGAGCCCGACAGAACCCGACAGGGCCCAGTAGAGCCCGACAGAGCCCGACAGAGTCCGACAGAGCCCGACAGGGCCCAGTAGAGCCCGACAGAGCCCGACAGAGCCCGACAGAGCCCGACAGAGCCCGACAGGGCCCGACAGGGCCCGACAGAGCTCACTAGAGCCCGACAGAGCCCGACACAGCCCGACAGAGCCCGACAGGGCCCGACAGGGCCCGACAGGGCCCAGTAGAGCCCGACAGAGCCCGACAGAGCCCGACAGAGCCCGACAGGGCCCGACAGGGCCCGACAGGGCCCGACAGAGCCCGACAGAACCCGACAGAGCCCGACAGAGCCCGACAGGGCCCAGTAGAGCCCGACAGGGCCCGACAGAGCCCGACAGAGCCCGACAGAGCCCGACAGAGCCCGACAGAGCCCGACAGGGCCCGACAGAGCCCGACAGGGCCCGACAGGGCCCGACAGAGCCCGACAGGGCCCAGTAGAGCCCGACAGAGCCCGACAGAGCCCGACAGAGCCCGACAGGGCCCGACAGGGCCCGACAGGGCCCGACAGGGCCCAGTACAGCCCGACAGGGCCCGACAGGGCCCGACAGAGCCCGACAGAGCCCAGTAGAGCCCAGTAGAGCCCGAGAGAGCCCGACAGAGCCCGACAGGGCCCGACAGGGCCCGACAGAGCCCGACAGAGCCCGACAGAGCCCGACAGAGCCCAGTAGATCCCGACAGAGCCCGACAGAGCCCGACAGAGCCCGACAGGGCCCAGTAGAGGACAGTAGAGCCCGACAGAGCCCAGTAGAGCCCGACAGAGCCCGATAGAGCCCGACAGAGCCCGACAGGTCCCGACAGAACCCGACAGAGCCCGACAGAGCGCAGTAGAGCCCGACAGAGCCCGACAGAGCCCGACAGGGCCCGACAGGGCCCGACAGGGCCCGACAGAGCCCGACAGAGCCCGACAGAGCCCGACAGAGCCCGACAGGGCCCGACAGAGCCCGACAGGGCCCAGTAGAGCCCGACAGGGCCCAGTAGAGCCCGACAGAGCCCGACAGAGCCCGACAGGGCCCAGTAGAGCCCGACAGAGCCCGACAGAGCCCGACAGGGCCCGACAGGGCCCGACAGGGCCCAGTAGAGCCCGACAGAGCCCGACAGAGCCCGACAGGGCCCGACAGAGCCCGACAGAGCCCGACAGAGCCCGACAGAGCCCGACAGGGCCCGACAGGGCCCGACAGAGCCCGACAGATCCCTGTAGAGCCCGACAGAGCCCGACAGAGCCCAGTAGAGCCCGACAGGGCCCGACAGGGCCCGACAGGGCCCAGTAGAGCCCGACAGAGCCCGACAGAGCCCGACAGAGCCTGACAGGGCCCGACAGGGCCCAGTAGAGGCCGAAAGAGCCCGACAGAGCCCGACAGAGCCCGACAGAGCCCGACAGAGCCCGACAGGGCCCAGTAGAGCCCGACAGAGCCCGACAGAGCCCGACAGAGCCCGACAGAGCCCGATAGAGCCCGACAGGGCCCGACAGAGCCCGACAGGGCCCGACAGGGCCCGACAGAGCCCGACAGAGCCCAGTAGAGCCCGACAGAGCCCGACAGAGCCTGAAAGAGCCCGACAGAGCCCGACAGGGCCCGACAGGGCCCAGTCAGCCCGACAGATCCCGACAGAGCCCGACAGGGCCCGACAGGGCCCGACAGAGCCCGAGAGGGCCCAGTACAGCCCGACAGAGCCCGACAGAGCCCGACAGAGCCCGACAGGGCCCAGTAGAGCCCGACAGAGCCCGACAGAGCCCGACAGGGCCCGACAGGGCCCGACAGGGCCAGACAGAGCCCGACAGGGCCCGACAGAGCCCGACAGAGCCCGACAGAGCCCGACAGGGCCCGACAGAGCCCGACAGGGCCCGACAGAGCCCGACAGAGCCCGACAGAGCCCGACAGGGCCCGATAGAGCCCGACAGGGCCCGACAGGGCCCAGTAGAGCCCGACAGAGCCCGATAGAACCCAGTAGTGCCCAGTAGAGCCCGACAGAGCCCGACAGAGCCCGACAGGGCCCAACAGGGCCCAGTAGAGCCCGACAGAGCCCGACAGGGCCCGACAGGGCCCAGTAGAGCCCGACAGAGCCCGACAGAGACCGACAGGGCCCGACAGAGCCCGACCGGGCCCGACAGGGCCCGTCAGAGCCCAGTAGAGCCCGACAGAGCCCGACAGAGCCCGACAGGGCCCAGTAGAGCCCGACAGAGCCCGACAGAGCCCAGTAGAGCACGACAGGGCCCGACAGAGCCCGACAGAGCCCGACAGGGCCCGACAGGGCCCGACAGGGCCCAGTAGATCCCAACAGAGCCCAACAGAGCCCGACAGAGCCCGACAGAGCCCGACAGGGCCCGACAGAGCCCGACAGAGCCCGACAGAGCCCAGTTGAGCCCGACAGGGCCCGACAGGGCCCAGTAGAGCCCGAAAGAGCCCGACAGGGCCCGACAGGGCCCAGTAGAGCCCGACAGAGCCCGACAGGGCCCGACAGGGACCGACAGGGCCCAGTAGAGCCCGACAGAGCCCGACAGAGCCCGACAGAACCCGACAGAGCCCGACAGAGCCCGACAGGGCCCGACAGAGCCCGACAGGGCCCGACAGGGCCCAGTAGAGCCCGACAGGGCCCGACAGAGCCCGACAGGGCCCGACAGGGCCCAGTACAGCCCGACAGAGCCCGACAGAGCCCGACAGAGCCCGACAGGGCCCGACAGGGCCCGACAGAGCCCGACAGAGCCCAGTAGAGCCCGACAGAGCCCGACAGAGCCCGACAGGGCCCAGTAGAGCCCGACAGAGCCCGACAGAGCCCGACAGGGCTCAGTAGAGCCCGACAGAGCCCGACAGAGCCCGACAGGGCCCGACAGGGCCCGACAGAGCCCGACAGAGTCCGACAGAGCCCAGTAGAGCCCGACAGGGCCCGACAGGGCCCGACAGGGCCCAGTAGAGTCCGACAGGGCCCGACAGGGCCCGACAGGGCCCAGTAGAGCCCGACAGAGCCCGACAGATCCCAGTAGAGCCCAGTAGAGCCCGACAGAGCCCGACAGAGGCCGACAGGGCCCGACAGAGCCCGACAGACCCCGACAGGGCCCGACAGGTCCCGACAGAGCCCAGTAGAGCCCAGTAGAGCCCGACAGAGCCCGACAGAGCCCGACAGGGCCCGACAGAGCCCGACAGAGCCCGACAGAGCCCAGTAGAGCCCGACAGAGCCCGACAGAGCCCGACAGAGCCCGACAGGGCCCGACAGGGCCCGACAGAGCCCGACAGTGCCCGACAGAGCCCGACAGGGCCCAGTAGAGGCCGAAAGAGCCCGACAGAGCACGACAGAGCCCGACAGAGCCCGACAGAGCCCGACAGAGCCCGACAGAGCCCGACAGGGCCCAGTAGAGCCCGACAGAGCCCGACAGAGCCCGACAGAGCCCGACAGGGCCCGACAGGGCCCGACAGGGCCCAGTAGAGCCCGACAGAGCCCGACAGAGCCCGACAGAGCCCGACAGGGCCCGACAGGGCCCGACAGGGCCCGACAGAGCCCGACAGAGCCCGACAGAGCCCGACAGGGCCCAGTAGAGCCCGACAGAGCCCGACAGAGCCCGACAGGGCCCGACAGGGCCCGACAGGGCCCGACAGAGCCCGACAGAGCCCGACAGAGCCCAGTAGAGCCCGACAGAACCCCACAGAGCCCGACAGAACCCCACAGAACCCGACAGATCCCGACAGAGCCCAGTAGAGCCCGACAGAGCCCGACAGAGCCCGACAGGGCCCGACAGGGCCCGACAGGACCCGATAGAGCCCGACAGAGCCCAGTAGAGCCCGACAGAGCCCGACAGAGCCCGACAGAGCCCGACAGGGCCCGACAGGGCCCGACAGGGCCCAGTAGAGCCCGACAGAGCCCGACAGAGCCCGACAGAGCCCGACAGGGCCCAGTAGAGCCCGACAGAGCCCGACAGAGCCCGACAGAGCCCGACAGAGCCCGACAGAGCCCGACAGGGCCCGACAGGGCCCAGTAGAGCCCGACAGAGCCCGACAGAGCCCGACGGAGCCCGACAGAGCCCGACAGGGCGCGACAGAGCCCAACAGAGCCCGACAGAGCCCGACAGAGCCCGACAGGGCCCGACAGGGCCCCACAGAGCCCGACAGGGCCCGACAGGGCCCGACAGAGCCCGACAGAGCCCGACAGGGCCCGACAGAGCCCGACAGGGCCCGACAGGGCCCGACAGAGCCCGACAGAGCCCGACAGGGCCCGACAGGGCCCGACAGAGCCCGACAGAGCCCAGTAGAGCCCGACAGAGCCCGACAGAGCCCGACAGGGCCCGACAGAGCCCGACAGAGCCCGACAGGGCCCGACAGGGCCCGACAGAGCCCGACAGGGCCCGACAGAGCCCGACAGAGCCCGACAGGGCCCGACAGAGCCCGACAGAGCCCGACAGAGCCCAGTAGAGCCCGACAGAGCCCGACAGAGCCCGACAGGGCCCGACAGAGCCCGACAGAGCCCGACAGGGCCCGACAGAGCCCGACAGAGCCCGACAGAGCCCAGTAGAGCCCGACAGAGCCCGACAGAGCCCGACAGGGCCCGACAGAGCCCGACAGAGCCCGACAGGGCCCGACAGGGCCCGACAGGGCCCGACAGAGCCCAGTAGAGCCCGACAGAGCGCGACAGAGCCCGACAGAGCCCGACAGAGCCCGACAGAGCCCGACAGAGCCCAGTAGAGCCCGACAGAGCTCGACAGAGCCCGACAGGGCCCAGTAGAGGACAGTAGAGCCCGACAGAGCCCAGTAGAGCCCGACAGAGCCCGACAGAGCCCGACAGAGCCTGACAGAGCCCGACAGGGCCCGACAGAGCCCGACAGAGCCCGACAGAGCGCAGTAGAGCCCGACAGAGCCCGACAGAGCCCGACAGAGCCCGACAGGGCCCGACAGGGCCCGACAGAGCCCGACAGGGCCCGACAGGGCCCGACAGGGCCCGACAGAGCCCGACAGAGCCCGACAGAGCCCGACAGGGCCCGACAGAGCCCAGTAGAGCCCGACAGAGTCTGACAGAGCCCGACAGAGCCCGACAGAGCCCGACAGGGCCCGACAGGGCCCAGGAGAGCCCGACAGGGCCCGACAGAGCCCGACAGAGCCCAGTAGAGCCCGACAGAGCCCGACAGAGCCCTACAGGGCCCGACAGAGCCCGACAGAGCCCGACAGAGCGCAGTAGAGCCCGACAGAGCCCGACAGAGCCCGACAGAGCCCGACAGGGCCCGACAGGGCCCGAAAGAGCCCGACAGGGCCCGACAGGGCCCAGTAGAGCCCGACAGAGCCCGACAGACCCCAGTAGACCCCAGTAGAGCCCGACAGAGCCCGACAGAGCCCGACAGGGCCCAGTAGAGCCCGACAGAGCCCGACAGAGCCCGACAGAGCCCGACAGAGCCCGACAGGGCCCGACAGGGCCCGACAGAGCCCGACAGGGCCCGACAGGGCCCGACAGGGCCCGACAGAGCCCGACAGAGCCCGACAGAGCCCGACAGGGCCCGACAGGGCCCAGTAGAGCCCGACAGAGCCCGATAGAGCCCAGTAGTGCCCAGTAGAGCCCGACAGAGCCCGACAGAGCCCGACAGGGCCCAACAGGGCCCAGTAGAGCCCGACAGAGTCCGACAGGGCCCGACAGGGCCCAGTAGAGCCCGACAGAGCCCGACAGAGCCCGACAGAGACCGACAGAGCCCGACCGGGCCCGACAGAGCCCGTCAGAGCCCAGTAGAGCCCGACAGAGCCCGACAGAGCGCGACAGAGCCCGACAGAGCCCGACAGGGCCCAGTAGAGCCCGACAGAGCCCGACAGAGCCCAGTAGAGCACGACAGGGCCCGACAGAGCCCGACAGAGCCCGACAGGGCCCGACAGGGCCCGACAGGGCCCAGTAGATCCCAACAGAGCCCAACAGAGCCCGACAGAGCCCGACAGAGCCCGACAGGGCCCGACAGAGCCCGACAGAGCCCGACAGAGCCCAGTTGAGCCCGACAGGGCCCGACAGGGCCCAGTAGAGCCCGAAAGAGCCCGACAGAGCCCGACAGGGCCCGACAGGGCCCAGTAGAGCCCGACAGAGCCCGACAGGGCCCGACAGGGCCCGACAGGGCCCAGTAGAGCCCGACAGAGCCCGACAGAGCCCGACAGAGCCCGACAGAACCCGACAGAGCCCGACAGAGCCCGACAGGGCCCGACAGAGCCCGACAGGGCCCGACAGGGCCCAGTAGAGCCCGACAGGGCCCGACAGAGCCCGACAGGGCCCGACAGGGCCCAGTACAGCCCGACAGAGCCCGACAGAGCCCGACAGAGCCCGACAGGGCCCGACAGGGCCCGACAGAGCCCGACAGAGCCCAGTAGAGCCCGACAGAGCCCGACAGAGCCCGACAGGGCCCAGTAGAGCCCGACAGAGCCCGACAGAGCCCGACAGGGCTCAGTAGAGCCCGACAGAGCCCGACAGAGCCCGACAGGGCCCGACAGGGCCCGACAGAGCCCGACAGAGTCCGACAGAGCCCAGTAGAGCCCGACAGGGCCCGACAGGGCCCGACAGGGCCCAGTAGAGTCCGACAGGGCCCGACAGGGCCCGACAGGGCCCAGTAGAGCCCGACAGAGCCCGACAGATCCCAGTAGAGCCCAGTAGAGCCCGACAGAGCCCGACAGAGGCCGACAGGGCCCGACAGAGCCCGACAGACCCCGACAGGGCCCGACAGGTCCCGACAGAGCCCAGTAGAGCCCAGTAGAGCCCGACAGAGCCCGACAGAGCCCGACAGGGCCCGACAGAGCCCGACAGAGCCCGACAGAGCCCAGTAGAGCCCGACAGAGCCCGACAGAGCCCGACAGAGCCCGACAGGGCCCGACAGGGCCCGACAGAGCCCGACAGTGCCCGACAGAGCCCGACAGGGCCCAGTAGAGGCCGAAAGAGCCCGACAGAGCACGACAGAGCCCGACAGAGCCCGACAGAGCCCGACAGAGCCCGACAGAGCCCGACAGGGCCCAGTAGAGCCCGACAGAGCCCGACAGAGCCCGACAGAGCCCGACAGGGCCCGACAGGGCCCGACAGGGCCCAGTAGAGCCCGACAGAGCCCGACAGAGCCCGACAGAGCCCGACAGGGCCCGACAGGGCCCGACAGGGCCCGACAGAGCCCGACAGAGCCCGACAGGGCCCAGTAGAGCCCGACAGAGCCCGACAGAGCCCGACAGGGCCCGACAGGGCCCGACAGGGCCCGACAGAGCCCGACAGAGCCCGACAGAGCCCAGTAGAGCCCGACAGAACCCCACAGAGCCCGACAGAACCCCACAGAACCCGACAGATCCCGACAGAGCCCAGTAGAGCCCGACAGAGCCCGACAGAGCCCGACAGGGCCCGACAGGGCCCGACAGGACCCGATAGAGCCCGACAGAGCCCAGTAGAGCCCGACAGAGCCCGACAGAGCCCGACAGAGCCCGACAGGGCCCGACAGGGCCCGACAGGGCCCAGTAGAGCCCGACAGAGCCCGACAGAGCCCGACAGAGCCCGACAGGGCCCAGTAGAGCCCGACAGAGCCCGACAGAGCCCGACAGAGCCCGACAGAGCCCGACAGAGCCCGACAGGGCCCGACAGCGCCCAGTAGAGCCCGACAGAGCCCGACAGAGCCCGACGGAGCCCGACAGAGCCCGACAGGGCGCGACAGAGCCCAACAGAGCCCGACAGAGCCCGACAGAGCCCGACAGGGCCCGACAGGGCCCCACAGAGCCCGACAGGGCCCGACAGGGCCCGACAGAGCCCGACAGGGCCCGACAGGGCCCGACAGAGCCCGACAGGGCCCGACAGGGCCCGACAGAGCCCGACAGAGCCCGACAGGGCCCGACAGGGCCCGACAGAGCCCGACAGAGCCCAGTAGAGCCCGACAGAGCCCGACAGAGCCCGACAGGGCCCGACAGAGCCCGACAGAGCCCGACAGGGCCCGACAGGGCCCGACAGAGCCCGACAGGGCCCGACAGAGCCCGACAGAGCCCGACAGGGCCCGACAGAGCCCGACAGAGCCCGACAGAGCCCAGTAGAGCCCGACAGAGCCCGACAGAGCCCGACAGGGCCCGACAGAGCCCGACAGAGCCCGACAGGGCCCGACAGGGCCCGACAGGGCCCGACAGAGCCCAGTAGAGCCCGACAGAGCGCGACAGAGCCCGACAGAGCCCGACAGAGCCCGACAGAGCCCGACAGAGCCCAGTATAGCCCGACAGAGCTCGACAGAGCCCGACAGGGCCCAGTAGAGGACAGTAGAGCCCGACAGAGCCCAGTAGAGCCCGACAGAGCCCGACAGAGCCCGACAGAGCCTGACAGAGCCCGACAGGGCCCGACAGAGCCCGACAGAGCCCGACAGAGCGCAGTAGAGCCCGACAGAGCCCGACAGAGCCCGACAGAGCCCGACAGGGCCCGACAGGGCCCGACAGAGCCCGACAGAGCCCGACAGGGCCCGACAGGGCCCGACAGGGCCCGACAGAGCCCGACAGAGCCCGACAGGGCCCGACAGAGCCCAGTAGAGCCCGACAGAGTCTGACAGAGCCCGACAGAGCCCGACAGAGCCCGACAGGGCCCGACAGGGCCCAGGAGAGCCCGACAGGGCCCGACAGAGCCCGACAGAGCCCAGTAGAGCCCGACAGAGCCCGACAGAGCCCTACAGGGCCCGACAGAGCCCGACAGAGCCCGACAGAGCGCAGTAGAGCCCGACAGAGCCCGACAGAGCCCGACAGAGCCCGACAGGGCCCGACAGGGCCCGAAAGAGCCCGACAGGGCCCGACAGGGCCCAGTAGAGCCCGACAGAGCCCGACAGGGCCCAGTAGACCCCAGTAGAGCCCGACAGAGCCCGACAGAGCCCGACAGGGCCCAGTAGAGCCCGACAGAGCCCGACAGAGCCCGACAGGGCCCGACAGGGCCCGACAGAGCCCGACAGGGCCCGACAGGGCCCGACAGGGCCCGACAGAGCCCGACAGAGCCCGACAGAGCCCGACAGGGCCCGACAGGGCCCAGTAGAGCCCGACAGAGCCCGATAGAGCCCAGTAGTGCCCAGTAGAGCCCGACAGAGCCCGACAGAGCCCGACAGGGCCCAACAGGGCCCAGTAGAGCCCGACAGAGTCCGACAGGGCCCGACAGGGCCCAGTAGAGCCCGACAGAGCCCGACAGAGCCCGACAGAGCCCGACAGAGACCGACAGAGCCCGACCGGGCCCGACAGAGCCCGTCAGAGCCCAGTAGAGCCCGACAGAGCCCGACAGAGCGCGACAGAGCCCGACAGAGCCCGACAGGGCCCAGTAGAGCCCGACAGAGCCCAACAGAGCCCAGTAGAGCCCGACAGGGCCCGACAGAGCCCGACAGGGCCCGACAGAGCCCGACAGAGCCCAGTTGAGCCCGACAGGGCCCGACCGCGCCCAGTAGAGCCCGAAAGAGCCCGACAGAGCCCGACAGAGCCCGACAGGGCCCGACAGGGCCCAGTAGAGCCCGACAGAGCCCGACAGAGCCCGACAGGGCCCGACAGGGCCCGACAGGGCCCAGTAGAGCCCGACAGAGCCCGACAGAGCCCGACAGAGCCCGACAGAGCCCGACAGAGCCCGACAGGGCCCGACAGAGCCCGACAGGGCCCGACAGGGCCCAGTAGAGCCCGACAGGGCCCGACAGGGCCCGACAGGGCCCGACAGGGCCCAGTACAGCCCGACAGAGCCCGACAGAGTCCGACAGAGCCCGACAGGGCCCGACAGAGCCCGACAGAGCCCGACAGAGCCCAGTAGAGCCCGACAGAGCCCGACAGAGCCCGACAGAGCCCGACAGAGCCCGACAGGGCCCAGTAGAGCCCGACAGAGCCCGACAGGGCTCAGTAGAGCCCGACAGAGCCCAGTAGAGCCCGACAGAGCCCGACAGAGCCCGACAGAGCCCGACAGGGCCCAGTAGAGCCCGACAGAGCCCGACAGAGCCCGACAGGGCTCAGTAGAGCCCGACAGAGCCCGACAGAGCCCGACAGGGCCCGAAAGGGCCCGACAGAGCCAGACAGAGCCCGACAGTGCCCGACAGAGCCCGACAGGGCCCGACAGAGCCCGACAGAGCCCAGTAGAGCCCGACAGAGCCCGACAGGGCCCAGTAGAGCCCAGTAGAGCCCGACAGAGCCCAGTAGAGCCCGACAGAGCCCGACAGAGCCCGACAGAGCCCGACAGAGCCCGACAGGGCCCGACAGAGCCCTACAGGGCCCGACAGGGCCCGACAGAGCGCAGTAGAGCCCGACAGAGCCCGACAGAGCCCGACAGAGCCCGACAGAGCCCGACAGAGCCCGACAGAGCCCGACAGGGCCCGACAGGGCCCGACAGGGCCCGACAGGGCCCGACAGAGCCCAGTAGACCCGAGTAGAGCCCGACAGAGCCCGACAGATCCCGACAGGGCCCGACAGGGCCCGACAGGGCCCGACAGGGCCCAGTACAGCCTGACAGAGCCCGACAGAACCCGACAGAGCCCGACAGGGACCGACAGGGCCCGACAGAGCCCAGTAGAGCCCGACAGAGCCCGACAGAGCCCGACAGAGCCCGACAGGGCCCGACAGGGCCCAGTAGAGCCCGACAGAGCCCGACAGAGCCCGACAGGGCACGACAGAGCCCGACAGAGCCCAGTAGATCCCGACAGAGCCCAACAGATCCCGACAGAGCCCGACAGGGCCCGACAGAGCCCGACAGGGCCCGACAGAGCCTAGTAGAGCCCAGTTGAGCCCGACAGGGCCCAGTAGAGCCCGACAGAGCCCGACAGAGCCCGACAGAGCCCGACAGAGCCCGACAGAGCCCGACAGAGCCCGACAGAGCCCGACAGGGCCCAGTAGAGCCCGACAGAGCCCGACAGAGCCCGACAGGGCCCAGTAGAGCCCGACAGAGCCCGACAGAGACCGACAGAGCCCGACAGAGCCCGACAGAGCCCGACAGAGCCCGACAGAGCCCGACAGAGCCCGACAGGGCCCAGTAGAGCCCGACAGAGCCCGACAGAGCCCGACAGAGCCCGACAGAGCCCGACAGGGCCCGACAGGGCCCAGTAGAGTCCGACAGGGCCCGACAGAGCCCGACAGGGCCCGACAGGGCCCGACAGGGCCCAGTACAGCCCGACAGAGCCCGACAGAGCCCGACAGAGCCCGACAGGGCCCGACAGGGCCCGACAGAGCCCGACAGAGCCCGACAGAGCATAGTAGAGCCCGACAGAGCCCGACAGAGCCCGACAGAGCCCAGTAGAGCCCGACAGGGCCCGACAGGGCCCGACAGGGCCCAGTAGAGCCCGACAGAGCCCGACAGAGCCCAGTAGAGCCCAGTAGAGCCCAGTAGAGCCCGACAGAGCCCGACAGAGCCCGACAGAGCCCAGTAGAGCCCGACAAAGCCCGACAGAGCACGACAGGGCCCGACAGAGCCCGACAGAGCCCGACAGAGCCCAGTAGAGCCCGACAGAGCCCGACAGGGCCCGACAGGTCCCGACAGAGCCCAGTAGAGCCCAGTAGAGCCCGACAGAGCCCGACAGAGCCCGACAGGGCCCGACAGGGCCCGACAGGGCCCGACAGAGCCCAGTAGAGCCCGACAGAGCCCGACAGAGCCCGACAGGGCCCGACAGGGCCCAGTAGAGCCCAGAAGAGCTCGACAGAGACCGACAGAGCCCGACAGGGCCCGACAGGGCCCGACAGAGCCCGACAGGGCCCGACAGAGCCCGACAGAGCGCAGTAGAGCCCGACAGAGCCCGACAGAGCCCGACAGGGCCCGACAGAGCCCGACAGAGCCCGACAGAGCCCGACAGAGCCCGACAGGGCCCGACAGGACCCAGTAGAGCCCGACAGAGCCCGACAGAGCCCAGTAGAGCCCAGTAGAGCCCGACAGAGCCCGACAGAGCCCGACAGAGCCCGACAGGGCCCGACAGGGCCCAGTAGAGCCCGACAGAGCCCGACAGGGCCCGACAGGGCCCGACAAGGCCCAGTAGAGCCCGACAGAGCCCGACAGAGCCCGAGAGAGCCCGAGAGAGCCCGACAGAACCCGACAGAGCCCGACAGAACCCGACAGAGCCCGACAGGGCCCGACAGGGCCCGACAGAGCCCAGTAGAGCCCGACAGAGCCCGACAGAGCCCGACAGAGCCCGACAGGGCCCGACAGAGCCCGACAGAGCCCGACAGAGCCCAGTAGAGCCCGACAGAGCCCGACAGAGCCCGACAGAGCCCAGTAGATCCCGACAGAGCCCAACAGAGCCCGACAGAGCCCGACAGAGCCCTACAGAGCCCGACAGGGCCCGACAGGGCCCGACAGAGCCCAGTAGAACCCAGTTGAGCCCGACAGGGCCCGACAGGGCCCAGTAGAGCCCGAAAGAGCCCGACAGAGCCCGACAGAGCCGGACAGGGCCCGACAGGGCCCGACAGAGCCCGACAGGGCCCGACAGAGCCCGACAGAGCCCGACAGAGCCCGACAGAGCCCGACAGAGCCCGACAGGGCCCAGTAGAGCCCGACAGAGCCCGACAGAGCCCAACAGAGCCCAACAGAGCCCGACAGGGCCCGACAGAGCCCGACAGAGCCCAGTAGACCCCGACAGAGCCCAACAGAGCCCAACAGAGCCCGACAGAGCCCGACAGAGCCCGACAGGGCCCGACAGGGCCCGACAGAGCCCGACAGAGCCCGACAGAGCCCAGTAGAGCCCAGTTGAGCCCGACAGGGCCCGACAGGGCCCAGTAGAACCCGAAAGAGCCCGACAGAGCCCGACAGAGCCCGACAGGGCCCGACAGGGCCCAGTAGAGCCCGACAGAGCCCGACAGAGCCCGACAGGGCCCGACAGGGCCCGACAGGGCCCAGTAGAGCCCGACAGAGCCCGACAGAGCCCGACAGAGCCCGACAGAGCCTGACAGGGCCCGACAGAGCCCGACAGAGCCCGACAGAGCCCAGTACAGCCCGACAGAGCCCGACAGAGCCCGACAGAGCCCAGTAGAGCCCGACAGAGCCCGACAGAGCCCGACAGAGCCCGACAGGGCCCGACAGGGCCCGACAGGGCCCAGTAGAGCCCGACAGAGCCCGACAGAGCCCGACAGAGCCCGACAGGGCCCAGTATAGCCCGACAGAGCCCGACAGAGCCCGACAGAGCCCGACAGAACCCGACAGAGCCCGACAGAGCCCGACAGAGCCCGACAGAACCCGACAGAGCCCGACAGAGCCCGACAGAGCCCGACAGGGCCCGACAGGGCCCGACAGAGCCCAGTAGAGCCCGACAGAACCCCACAGAGCCCGACAGAACCCCACAGAACCCGACAGATCCCGACAGAGCCCAGTAGAGCCCGACAGAGCCCGACAGAGCCCGACAGGGCCCGACAGGGCCCGACAGGACCCGATAGAGCCCGACAGAGCCCAGTAGAGCCCGACAGAGCCCGACAGAGCCCGACAGGGCCCGACAGGGCCCGACAGGGCCCAGTAGAGCCCGACAGAGCCCGACAGAGCCCGACAGAGCCCGACAGGGCCCAGTAGAGCCCGACAGAGCCCGACAGAGCCCGACAGAGCCCGACAGAGCCCGACAGAACCCGACAGAGCCCGACAGAGCCCGACAGGGCCCGACAGGGCCCGACAGGGCCCGACAGGGCCCGACAGGGCCCAGTAGAGCCCGACAGAGCCCGACAGAGCCCGACGGAGCCCGACAGAGCCCGACAGGGCGCGACAGAGCCCAACAGAGCCCGACAGAGCCCGACAGAGCCTGACAGGGCCCGACAGGGCCCCACAGAGCCCGACAGGGCCCGACAGGGCCCGACAGAGCCCGACAGAGCCCGACAGGGCCCGACAGAGCCCGACAGGGCCCGACAGGGCCCGACAGAGCCCGACAGAGCCCGACAGGGCCCGACAGGGCCCGACAGAGCCCGACAGAGCCCAGTAGAGCCCGACAGAGCCCGACAGAGCCCGACAGGGCCCGACAGAGCCCGACAGAGCCCGACAGGGCCCGACAGGGCCCGACAGAGCCCGACAGGGCCCGACAGAGCCCGACAGAGCCCGACAGGGCCCGACAGAGCCCGACAGAGCCCGACAGAGCCCAGTAGAGCCCGACAGAGCCCGACAGAGCCCGACAGGGCCCGACAGAGCCCGACAGAGCCCGACAGGGCCCGACAGGGCCCGACAGAGCCCGACAGAGCCCAGTAGAGCCCGACAGAGCGCGACAGAGCCCGACAGAGCCCGACAGAGCCCGACAGAGCCCGACAGAGCCCAGTAGAGCCCGACAGAGCCCGACAGAGCCCGACAGGGCCCAGTAGAGGACAGTAGAGCCCGACAGAGCCCAGTAGAGCCCGACAGAGCCCGACAGAGCCCGACAGAGCCTGACAGAGCCCGACAGGGCCCGACAGAGCCCGACAGAGCCCGACAGAGCGCAGTAGAGCCCGACAGAGCCCGACAGAGCCCGACAGAGCCCGACAGGGCCCGACAGGGCCCGACAGAGCCCGACAGGGCCCGACAGGGCCCGACAGAGCCCGACAGGGCCCGACAGGGCCCGACAGGGCCCGACAGAGCCCGACAGAGCCCGACAGAGCCCGACAGGGCCCGACAGAGCCCAGTAGAGCCCGACAGAGTCTGACAGAGCCCGACAGAGCCCGACAGAGCCCGACAGGGCCCGACAGGGCCCAGGAGAGCCCGACAGGGCCCGACAGAGCCCGACAGAGCCCAGTAGAGCCCGACAGAGCCCGACAGAGCCCTACAGGGCCCGACAGAGCCCGACAGAGCCCGACAGAGCGCAGTAGA
This sequence comes from Caloenas nicobarica, assembly GCF_036013445.1. NCBI lineage: Eukaryota > Metazoa > Chordata > Aves > Columbiformes > Columbidae > Caloenas > Caloenas nicobarica. The sequence continues at coordinate 426,855 of NW_027016979.1, forward strand.
GCCCGACAGAGCCCGACAGAGCCCGACAGAGCCCGACAGGGCCCGACAGGGCCCGAAAGAGCCCGACAGGGCCCGACAGGGCCCAGTAGAGCCCGACAGAGCCCGACAGACCCCAGTAGACCCCAGTAGAGCCCGATAGAGCCCGACAGAGCCCGACAGGGCCCAGTAGAGCCCGACAGAGCCCGACAGAGCCCGACAGAGCCCGACAGAGCCCGACAGGGCCCGACAGGGCCCGACAGAGCCCGACAGAGCCCGACAGGGCCCGACAGGGCCCGACAGAGCCCGACAGAGCCCGACAGAGCCCGACAGGGCCCGACAGGGCCCAGTAGAGCCCGACAGAGCCCGATAGAGCCCAGTAGTGCCCAGTAGAGCCCGACAGAGCCCGACAGAGCCCGACAGGGCCCAACAGGGCCCAGTAGAGCCCGACAGAGTCCGACAGGGCCCGACAGGGCCCAGTAGAGCCCGACAGAGCCCGACAGAGCCCGACAGAGACCGACAGAGCCCGACCGGGCCCGACAGGGCCCGTCAGAGCCCAGTAGAGCCCGACAGAGCCCGACAGAGCCCGACAGAGCCCGACAGAGCCCGACAGGGCCCAGTAGAGCCCGACAGAGCCCAACAGAGCCCAGTAGAGCCCGACAGGGCCCGACAGAGCCCGACAGGGCCCGACAGAGCCCGACAGAGCCCAGTTGAGCCCGACAGGGCCCGACAGGGCCCAGTAGAGCCCGAAAGAGCCCGACAGAGCCCGACAGAGCCCGACAGGGCCCGACAGGGCCCAGTAGAGCCCGACAGAGCCCGACAGAGCCCGACAGGGCCCGACAGGGCCCGACAGGGCCCGACAGGGCCCAGTAGAGCCCGACAGAGCCCGACAGAGCCCGACAGAGCCCGACAGAGCCCGACAGGGCCCGACAGAGCCCGACAGGGCCCGACAGGGCCCAGTAGAGCCCGACAGGGCCCGACAGGGCCCGACAGGGCCCGACAGGGCCCAGTACAGCCCGACAGAGCCCGACAGAGTCCGACAGAGCCCGACAGGGCCCGACAGAGCCCGACAGAGCCCGACAGAGCCCAGTAGAGCCCGACAGAGCCCGACAGAGCGCGACAGAGCCCGACAGAGCCCGACAGGGCCCAGTAGAGCCCGACAGAGCCCGACAGGGATCAGTAGAGCCCGACAGAGCCCAGTAGAGCCCGACAGAGCCCGACAGAGCCCGACAGAGCCCGACAGGGCCCAGTAGAGCCCGACAGAGCCCGACAGAGCCCGACAGGGCTCAGTAGAGCCCGACAGAGCCCGACAGAGCCCGACAGGGCCCGAAAGGGCCCGACAGAGCCCGACAGAGTCCGACAGAGCCCAGTAGAGCCCGACAGGGCCCGACAGGGCCCGACAGGGCCCAGTAGAGCCCGACAGGGCCCGACAGGGCCCGACAGGGCCCAGTAGAGTCCGACAGGGCCCGACAGATCCCAGTAGAGCCCAGTAGAGCCCGACAGAGCCCGACATAGCCCGACAAGGCCCGACAGAGCCCGACAGAGCCCGACAGAGCCCGACAGGGCCCGACAGGGCCCAGTAGAGCCCGACAGAGCCCGACAGAGCTCGACAGGGCCCGACAGGGCCCGACAGAGCCCGACAGAGCCCGACAGGGCCCGACAGGGCCCAGTAGAGCCCGACAGAGCCCGATAGAGCCCGACAGGGCCCGACAGGGCCCGACAGAGCCCGACAGAGCCCGACAGGGCCCGACAGGACCCGACAGGGCCCAGTAGAGCCCGACAGAACCCCACAGAGCCCGACCGAGCCCGACAGAACCCGACAGATCCCGACAGAGCCCAGTAGAGCCCGACAGAGCCCGACAGAGCCCGACAGGACCCGATAGAGCCCGACAGAGCCCAGTAGAGTCCGACAGAGCCCGACAGAGCCCGACAGAGCCCGACAGGGCCCGACAGGGCCCGACAGGGCCCAGTAGAGCCCGACAGAGCCCGACAGAGCCCGACAGAGCCCGACAGAGCCCGACAGGGCCCAGTAGAGCCCGACAGAGCCCGACAGAGCCCGACAGAGCCCGACAGAACCCGACAGAGCCCGACAGATCCCGACAGGGCCCGACAGGGCCCGACAGAGCCCGACAGGGCCCGACAGGGCCCAGTTGAGCCCGACAGAGCCCGACAGAGCCCGACGGAGCCCGACGGAGCCCGACAGGGCGCGACAGGGCCCGACAGAGCCCAGTAGAGCCCAACAGAGCCCGACAGAGCCCGACAGAGCCCGACAGAGCCCGACAGGGCCCGACAGGGCCCGACAGAGCCCGACAGAGCCCAGTAGAGCCCGACAGAGCGCGACAGAGCCCAACAGAGCCTGACAGGGCCCGACAGGGCCCGACAGAGCCCAGTAGAGCCCGACAGAGCCCGACAGAGCCCGACAGGGCCCAGTAGAGGACAGTAGAGCCCGACAGAGCCCAGTAGAGCCCGACAGAGCCCGACAGAGCCCGACAGAGCCTGACAGAGCCCGACAGGGCCCGACAGAGCCCGACAGAGCCCGACAGAGCGCAGTAGAGCCCGACAGAGCCCGACAGGGCCCGACAGAGCCCGACAGAGCCCAGCAGAGCCCGACGGAGCGCGACAGAGCCCGACAGAGCCCGACAGAACCCGACAGAGCCCGACAGAGCCCAGTAGAGCCCGACAGAGTCCGACAGAGCCCGACAGTGACCGACAGGGCCCGACAGGGCCCGACAGAGCCCGACAGAGCCCGACAGAGCCCAGGAGAGCCCGACAGAGCCCGACAGAGCCCGACAGGGCCCAGTAGAGCCCGATAGAGCCCGACAGAGCCCGACAGAGCCCGACAGAGCCCGACAGGGCCCGACAGGGCCCGACAGAGCCCGACAGGGCCCGACAGGGCCCGACAGAGCCCGACAGGGCCCGACAGGGCCCAGTAGAGCCCGACAGAGCCCGACAGGGCCCGACAGGGCCCGACAGGGCCCAGTAGAGCCCGACAGAGCCCGACAGAGCCCGACAGAGCCCGACAGAGCCCGACAGGGCCCAGTAGAGGCCGAAAGAGCCCGACAGAGCACGACAGAGCCCGACAGAGCCCGACAGAGCCCGACAGGGCCCGACAGGGCCCGACAGGGCCCGACAGAGCCCGACAGGGCCCGACAGGGCCCGACAGGGCCCGACAGGGCCCGACAGAGCCCGACAGGGCCCGACAGAGCCCGACAGGGCCCGACAGGGCCCGACAGGGCCCGACAGAGCCCGACAGGGCCCAGAAGAGCCCGACAGGGCCCAGTAGAGCCCGAAAGAGCCCGACAGAGCCCGACAGGGCCCGACAGGGCCCAGTAGAGCCCGACAGAGCCCGACAGAGCCCGACAGAGCCCGACAGGGCCCGACAGGGCCCGACAGAGCCCGACAGGGCCCGACAGAGCCCGACAGAGCCCGACAGAGCCCGACAGGGCCCGACAGGGCCCGACAGGGCCCAGTAGAGCCCGACAGAGCCCGACAGAGCCCGACAGGGCCCGACAGGGCCCGACAGGGCCCGACAGGGCCCGACAGAGCCCAGTAGAGCCCGACAGAACCCCACAGAGCCCGACAGAGCCCGACAGAACCCGACAGATCCCAACAGAGCCCAGTAGAGCCCGACAGAGCCCGACAGAGCCTGACAGAGCCCGACAGGGCCCGACAGAGCCCGACAGGACCCGATAGAGCCCGACAGAGCCCAGTAGAGCCCGACAGAGCCCGACAGAGCCCGACAGAGCCCGACAGAGCCCAGTAGAGCCGGACAGGGCCCGACAGGGCCCAGTAGAGCCCGACAGAGCCCGACAGAGCCCAGTAGAGCCCAGTAGAGCCCGACAGAGCCCGACAGAGCCCGACAGGGCCCAACAGGGCCCGACAGGGCCCGACAGGTCCCGACAGAGCCCAGTAGAGCCCAGTAGAGCCCGACAGAGCCCGACAGAGCCCGACAGGGCCCGACAGGGCCCGACAGGGCCCGACAGGGCCCGACAGGGCCCGACTCGGCCCGACAGGGCCCGACAGAGCCCAGTAGAGCCCAGTAGAGCCCGACAGAGCCAGACAGAGCCTGACAGTGCCCGACAGAGCCCGACAGGGCCCGACAGAGCCCGACAGAGCCCAGTAGAGCCCGACAGAGCCCGACAGGGCCCAGTAGAGCCCAGTAGAGCCCGACAGAGCCCAGTAGAGCCCGACAGAGCCCGACAGAGCCCGACAGAGCCCGACAGAGCCCGACAGGGCCCGACAGAGCCCTACAGGGCCCGACAGAGCCCGACAGAGCGCAGTAGAGCCCGACAGAGCCCGACAGAGCCCGACAGAGCCCGACAGAGCCCGACAGAGCCCGACAGGGCCCGACAGGGCCCGACAGGGCCCGACAGAGCCCAGTAGACCCCAGTAGAGCCTGACAGAGCCCGACAGAGCCCGACAGATCCCGACAGGGCCCGACAGGGCCCGACAGGGCCCGACAGGGCCCAGTAGAGCCCGACAGAGCCCGACAGAACCCGACAGAGCCCGACAGGGACCGACAGGGCCCGACAGAGCCCAGTAGAGCCCGACAGAGCCCGACAGAGCCCGACAGAGCCCGACAGGGCCCGACAGGGCCCGACAGGGCCCAGTAGAGCCCGACAGAGCCCGACAGAGCCCGACAGGGCACGACAGGGCCCGACAGAGCCCAGTAGATCCCGACAGAGCCCAACAGATCCCGACAGAGCCCGACAGGGCCCGACAGAGCCCGACAGGGCCCGACAGAGCCTAGTAGAGCCCAGTTGAGCCCGACAGGGCCCAGTAGAGCCCGACAGAGCCCGACAGAGCCCGACAGAGCCCGACAGAGCCCGACAGGGCCCAGTAGAGCCCGACAGGGCCCGACAGAGACCGACAGAGCCCGACAGAGCCCGACAGAGCCCGACAGGGCCCGACAGGGCCCGACAGGGCCCAGTAGAGCCCGACAGAGCCCGACAGAGCCCGACAGGGCCCAGTAGAGCCCGACAGAGCCCGACAGAGACCGACAGAGCCCGACAGAGCCCGACAGAGCCCGACAGGGCCCGACAGGGCCCAGTAGAGCCCGACAGAGCCCGACAGAGCCCGACAGAGCCCGACAGAGCCCGACAGGGCCCGACAGGGCCCAGTAGAGTCCGACAGGGCCCGACAGAGCCCGACAGGGCCCGACAGGGCCCGACAGGGCCCAGTACAGCCCGACAGAGCCCGACAGAGCCCGACAGAGCCCGACAGGGCCCGACAGGGCCCGACAGAGCCCGACAGAGCCCGACAGAGCCCAGTAGAGCCCGACAGGGCCCGACAGGGCCCAGTAGAGCCCGACAGAGCCCGACAGAGCCCAGTAGAGCCCAGTAGAGCCCGACAGAGCCCGACAGAGCCCGACAGAGCCCGACAGAGCCCGACAGAGCCCGACAGAGCCCAGTAGAGCCCGACAAAGCCCGACAGAGCACGACAGGGCCCGACAGAGCCCGACAGAGCCCGACAGAGCCCGACAGAGCCCGACAGAGCCCGACAGGGCCCGACAGGTCCCGACAGAGCCCAGTAGAGCCCAGTAGAGCCCGACAGAGCCCGACAGAGCCCGACAGGGCCCGACAGGGCCCGACAGGGCCCGAAAGAGCCCAGTAGAGCCCGACAGAGCCCGACAGAGCCCGACAGGGCCCGACAGGGCCCAGTAGAGCCCAGAAGAGCTCGACAGAGACCGACAGAGCCCGACAGGGCCCGACAGGGCCCGACAGAGCCCGACAGGGCCCGACAGGGCCCGACAGAGCGCAGTAGAGCCCGACAGAGCCCGACAGAGCCCGACAGGGCCCGACAGAGCCCGACAGAGCCCGACAGGGCCCGACAGGGCCCGACAGGACCCAGTAGAGCCCGACAGAGCCCGACAGAGCCCAGTAGAGCCCAGTAGAGCCCGACAGAGCCCGACAGAGCCCGACAGAGCCCGACAGGGCCCGACAGGGCCCAGTAGAGCCCGACAGAGCCCGACAGGGCCCGACAGGGCCCGACAAGGCCCAGTAGAGCCCGACAGAGCCCGACAGAGCCCGAGAGAGCCCGAGAGAGCCCGACAGAACCCGACAGAGCCCGACAGAGCCCGACAGAGCCCGACAGGGCCCGACAGGGCCCGACAGGGCCCGACAGGGCCCGACAGAGCCCAGTAGAGCCCGACAGAGCCCGACAGAGCCCGACAGAGCCCGACAGGGCCCGACAGAGCCCGACAGAGCCCGACAGAGCCCAGTAGAGCCCGACAGAGCCCGACAGAGCCCAGTAGAGCCCGACAGAGCCCGACAGAGCCCGACAGAGCCCAGTAGATCCCGACAGAGCCCAACAGAGCCCGACAGAGCCCGACAGAGCCCTACAGAGCCCGACAGGGCCCGACAGAGCCCAGTAGAACCCAGTTGAGCCCGACAGGGCCCGACAGGGCCCAGTAGAGCCCGAAAGAGCCCGACAGAGCCCGACAGAGCCGGACAGGGCCCGACAGGGCCCGACAGAGCCCGACAGGGCCCGACAGGGCCCGACAGAGCCCGACAGAGCCCGACAGAGCCCGACAGGGCCCAGTAGAGCCCGACAGAGCCCGACAGAGCCCAACAGAGCCCAACAGAGCCCGACAGGGCCCGACAGAGCCCGACAGAGCCCAGTAGACCCCGACAGAGCCCAACAGAGCCCGACAGAGCCCGACAGAGCCCGACAGGGCCCGACAGAGCCCGACAGAGCCCGACAGAGCCCAGTAGAGCCCAGTTGAGCCCGACAGGGCCCGACAGGGCCCAGTAGAGCCCGAAAGAGCCCGACAGAGCCCGACAGAGCCCGACAGGGCCCGACAGGGCCCAGTAGAGCCCGACAGAGCCCGACAGAGCCCGACAGGGCCCGACAGGGCCCGACAGGGCCCAGTAGAGCCCGACAGAGCCCGACAGAGCCCGACAGAGCCCGACAGAGCCCGACAGGGCCCGACAGGGCCCGACAGAGCCCGACAGAGCCCGACAGGGCCCGACAGGGCCCGACAGAGCCCAGTAGAGCCCGACAGAGCCCGACAGAGCCCGACAGAGCCCGACAGGGCCCGACAGGGCCCGACAGGGCCCAGTAGAGCCCGACAGAGCCCGACAGAGCCCGACAGAGCCCGACAGGGCCCAGTATAGCCCGACAGAGCCCGACAGAGCCCGACAGAGCCCGACAGAACCCGACAGAGCCCGACAGAGCCCGACAGAGCCCGACAGAACCCGACAGAGCCCGACAGAGCCCGACAGATCCCGACAGGGCCCGACAGGGCCCGACAGAGCCCGACAGGGCCCGACAGGGCCCGACAGGGCCCAGTAGAGCCCGACAGAGCCCGACAGAGCCCGACAGAGCCCGACAGGGCCCGACAGGGCCCGACAGGGCCCGACCGGGCCCGACAGGGCCCGACAGGGCCCAGTACAGCCCGACAGAGCCCGACAGGGCCCGACAGGGCCCGACAGAGCCCGACAGAGCCCGACAGAGCCCAGTAGAGCCCGACAGAGCCCGAGAGAGCCCGACAGAGCCCGACAGGGCCCGACAGGGCCCGACAGGGCCCAGTAGAGCCCGACAGAGCCCGACAGAGCCCGACAGGGCCCAGTAGAGCCCGACAGAGCCCGACAGAGCCCGACAGAACCCGACAGAGCCCGACAGAGCCCGACAGAGCCCGACAGGGCCCGACAGGGCCCGACAGAGCCTGACAGGGCCCGACAGGGCCCAGTAGAGCCCGACAGAGCCCGACAGAGCCCGACAGAGCCCGACAGGGCCCGACAGGGCCCGACAGAGCCCGACAGAGCCCGACAGTGCCCAGTAGAGCCCGACAGAGCCCGACAGAGTCCGACAGAGCCCGACAGAGCCCGACAAGGCCCGACAGGGCCCAGTAGAGCCCGACAGAGCCCGACAGAGCCCAGTAGAGCCCGACAGAGCCCGACAGAGCCCGACAGAGCCTGACAGAGCCCGACAGGGCCCGACAGGGCCCGACAGGGCCCAGTAGAGCCCGACAGAGCCCGACAGAGCCCGACAGGGCCCGACAGGGCCCGACAGGGCCCAGTATAGCCCGACAGGGCCCGACAGAGCCCGACAGAGCCCGACAGAGCCCGACAGGGCCCGACAGGGCCCAGTATATCCCGACAGGGCCCGACAGAGCCCGACAGGGCCCGACAGGGCCCGACAGGGCCCAGTACAGCCCGACAGAGCCCGACAGAGCCCGACAGGGCCCGACAGGGCCCGACAGAGCCCGACAGAGCCCGACAGAGCCCAGTAGAGCCAGACAGAGCCCGACAGAGCCCGACAGAGCCCGACAGGGCCCGACAGGGCCCGACAGGGCCCAGTAGAGCCCAACAGAGCCCGACAGAGCCCGACAGGGCCCAGTAGAGCCCGACAGAGCCCGACAGAGCCCGACAGAGCCCGACAGAGCCCGACAGAGCCCGACAGAGCCCAGTAGAGCCCGACAGGGCCCGACAGAGCCCGACAGAGCCCGACAGAGCCCGACAGAGCCCGACAGAGCCCAGTAGAGCCCGACAGAGCCCGACAGAGCCCGACAGGGCCCGACAGAGCCCGACAGAGCCCAGTAGAGCCCGACAGAGCCCGACAGAGCCCGACAGGGCCCGACAGAGCCCGACAGGGCCCGACAGGGCCCGACAGGGCCCGACAGGGCCCGACAGGGCCCGACAGAGCCCGACAGAGCCCGACACAGCCCGACAGGGCCTGACAGGGCCCGACAGAGCCCGACAGAGCCCAGTAGAGCCCGACAGAGCCCAGTAGAGCCCGACAGAGCCCGATAGAGCCCGACAGAGCCCGACAGGGCCCGACAGGGCCCGACAGAGCCCGACAGGGCCTGACAGGGCCCGACAGAGCCCGACAGAGCCCAGTAGAGCCCGACAGAGCCCAGTAGAGCCCGACAGAGCCCGATAGAGCCCGACAGAGCCCGACAGGGCCCGACAGGGCCCGACAGAGCCCAGTAGAGCCCGACAGAGCCCGACAGAGCCCGACAGAGCCCGACAGAGCCTGACAGAGCCCGACAGGGCCCGACAGAGCCCGACAGACCCCGACAGAGCGCAGTAGAGCCCGACAGAGCCCGACAGAGCCCGACAGGGCCCGACAGGGCCCGACAGAGCCCGACAGAGCCCGACAGGGCCCGACAGGGCCCAGTAGAGCCCGACAGAGCCCGACAGAGCCCGACAGAGCCCGACAGGGCCCAGTAGAGCCCGACAGAGCCCGACAGAGCCCGACAGAGCCCGACAGAGCCCGACAGGGCCCGACAGGGCCCGACAGGGCCCGACAGGGCCCGACAGGGCCCAGTAGAGCCCGACAGAGCCCGACAGGGCCCGACAGGGCCCGACAGAGCCCGACAGAGCCCGACAGAACCCGACAGGGCCCAGTAGAGCCCGACAGAGCCCGACAGAGCCCGACAGAGCCCGACAGAGACCGACAGGGCCCGACAGGGCCCAGTAGAGCCCGACAGAGCCCGACGGAGCCCGACAGAGCCCGACAGGGCGCGACAGGGCCCGACAGAGCCCGACAGGGCCCGACAGGGCCCAGTAGAGCCCGACAGAGCCCGACAGAGCCCGACAGGGCCCGACAGAGCCCGACAGGGCCCGACAGGGCCCGACAGGGCCCAGTAGAGCCCGACAGAGCCCGACAGAGCCCGACAGAGCCCGACAGGGCCCGACAGGGCCCGACAGGGCCCAGTAGAGCCCGACAGAGCCCGACAGAGCCCGACAGGGCCCAGTAGAGGACAGTAGAGCCCGACAGAGCCCAGTAGAGCCCGACAGAGCCCGACAGAGCCCGACAGAGCCTGACAGAGCCCGACAGGGCCCCACAGGGCCCGACAGGGCCCGACAGGGCCCAGTAGAGCCCGACAGAGCCCGACAGAGCCCGACAGAGCCCGACAGGGCCCGACAGAGCCCGACAGGGCCCGACAGGGCCCGACAGGGCCCAGTAGAGCCCGACAGGGCCCGACAGAGCCCGACAGGGCCCGACAGGGCCCGACAGGGCCCAGTACAGCCCGACAGAGCCCGACAGAGCCCGACAGAGCCCGACAGAGCCCGACAGAGCCCGACAGGGCCCGACAGAGCCCAGTAGAGCCCGACAGAGCCCGACAGAGCCCGACAGAGCCCGACAGGGCCCGACAGGGCCCAGTAGAGCCCGACAGAGCCCGACAGAGCCCGACAGGGCCCAGTAGAGCCCGACAGAGCCCGACAGAGCCCGACAGAGCCCGACAGATCCCGACAGGGCCCGACAGAGCCCAACAGAGCCCGACAGGGCCCGACAAGGCCCAGTAGAGCCCGACAGAGCCCGACAGAGCCCGACAGGGCCCCACAGGGCCCGACAGAGCCCGACAGAGCCCGACAGGGCCCAGTAGAGCCCGACAGAGCCCGACAGAGCCCGACAGAGCCCGACAGGGCCCGACAGGGCCCAGTAGAGCCCGACAGAGCCCGACAGAGCCCGACAGAGCCCGACAGGGCCCGACAGGGCGCGACAGGGCCCGACAGGGCCCGACAGGGCCCGACAGGGCCCGACAGAGCCCGACAGACCCCGACAGGGCCCGACAGAGCCCAGTAGAGCCCGACAGAGCCCGACAGAGCCCGACAGGGCCCGACAGGGCCCGACAGAGCCCGACAGGGCCTGACAGGGCCCGACAGAGCCCGACAGAGCCCAGTAGAGCCCGACAGAGCCCGACAGAGCCCGACAGAGCCCGACAGAGCCCGACAGAGCCCGACAGAGCCCGACAGAGCCCTACAGAGCCCGACAGGGCCCGACAGAGCCCAGTAGAACCCAGTTGAGCCCGACAGGGCCCGACAGGGCCCAGTAGAGCCCGAAAGAGCCCGACAGAGCCCGACAGAGCCGGACAGGGCCCGACAGGGCCCGACAGAGCCCGACAGGGCCCGACAGGGCCCGACAGAGCCCGACAGAGCCCGACAGAGCCCGACAGGGCCCAGTAGAGCCCGACAGAGCCCGACAGAGCCCAACAGAGCCCAACAGAGCCCGACAGGGCCCGACAGAGCCCGACAGAGCCCAGTAGACCCCGACAGAGCCCAACAGAGCCCGACAGAGCCCGACAGAGCCCGACAGGGCCCGACAGAGCCCGACAGAGCCCGACAGAGCCCAGTAGAGCCCAGTTGAGCCCGACAGGGCCCGACAGGGCCCAGTAGAGCCCGAAAGAGCCCGACAGAGCCCGACAGAGCCCGACAGGGCCCGACAGGGCCCAGTAGAGCCCGACAGAGCCCGACAGAGCCCGACAGGGCCCGACAGGGCCCGACAGGGCCCAGTAGAGCCCGACAGAGCCCGACAGAGCCCGACAGAGCCCGACAGAGCCCGACAGGGCCCGACAGGGCCCGACAGGGCCCGACAGAGCCCGACAGGGCCCAGTACAGCCCGACAGAGCCCGACAGAGCCCGACAGGGCCCGACAGAGCCCAGTAGAGCCCGACAGAGCCCGACAGAGCCCGACAGAGCCCGACAGGGCCCGACAGGGCCCGACAGGGCCCAGTAGAGCCCGACAGAGCCCGACAGAGCCCGACAGAGCCCAGTATAGCCCGACAGAGCCCGACAGAGCCCGACAGAGCCCGACAGAGCCCGACAGAGCCCGACAGAGCCCGACAGAACCCGACAGAGCCCGACAGAGCCCGACAGATCCCGACAGGGCCCGACAGGGCCCGACAGAGCCCGACAGGGCCCGACAGGGCCCGACAGGGCCCAGTAGAGCCCGACAGAGCCCGACAGAGCCCGACAGAGCCCGACAGGGCCCGACAGGGCCCGACAGGGCCCGACCGGGCCCGACAGGGCCCGACAGGGCCCAGTACAGCCCGACAGAGCCCGACAGGGCCCGACAGGGCCCGACAGAGCCCGACAGAGCCCGACAGAGCCCAGTAGAGCCCGACAGAGCCCGAGAGAGCCCGACAGAGCCCGACAGGGCCCGACAGGGCCCGACAGGGCCCAGTAGAGCCCGACAGAGCCCGACAGAGCCCGACAGGGCCCAGTAGAGCCCGACAGAGCCCGACAGAGCCCGACAGAACCCGACAGAGCCCGACAGAGCCCGACAGAGCCCGACAGGGCCCGACAGGGCCCGACAGGGCCCAGTAGAGCCCGACAGAGCCCGACAGAGCCCGACAGAGCCCGACAGGGCCCGACAGGGCCCGACAGAGCCCGACAGAGCCCGACAGTGCCCAGTAGAGCCCGACAGAGCCCGACAGAGTCCGACAGAGCCCGACAGAGCCCGACAAGGCCCGACAGGGCCCAGTAGAGCCCGACAGAGCCCGACAGAGCCCAGTAGAGCCCGACAGAGCCCGACAGAGCCCGACAGAGCCTGACAGAGCCCGACAGGGCCCGACAGGGCCCGACAGGGCCCAGTAGAGCCCGACAGAGCCCGACAGAGCCCGACAGGGCCCGACAGAGCCCGACAGGGCCCAGTATAGCCCGACAGGGCCCGACAGAGCCCGACAGAGCCCGACAGAGCCCGACAGGGCCCGACAGGGCCCAGTATATCCCGACAGGGCCCGACAGAGCCCGACAGGGCCCGACAGGGCCCGACAGGGCCCAGTACAGCCCGACAGAGCCCGACAGAGCCCGACAGGGCCCGACAGGGCCCGACAGAGCCCGACAGAGCCCGACAGAGCCCAGTAGAGCCAGACAGAGCCCGACAGAGCCCGACAGAGCCCGACAGGGCCCGACAGGGCCCGACAGGGCCCAGTAGAGCCCGACAGAGCCCGACAGAGCCCGACAGGGCCCAGTAGAGCCCGACAGAGCCCGACAGAGCCCGACAGAGCCCGACAGAGCCCGACAGAGCCCAGTAGAGCCCGACAGGGCCCGACAGGGCCCGACAGAGCCCGACAGAGCCCGACAGAGCCCAGTAGAGCCCGACAGAGCCCGACAGAGCCCGACAGGGCCCGACAGAGCCCGACAGAGCCCAGTAGAGCCCGACAGAGCCCGACAGAGCCCGACAGGGCCCGACAGAGCCCGACAGGGCCCGACAGGGCCCGACAGGGCCCGACAGAGCCCGACAGGGCCCGACAGAGCCCGACAGAGCCCGACAGAGCCCGACAGGGCCTGACAGGGCCCGACAGAGCCCGACAGAGCCCAGTAGAGCCCGACAGAGCCCGATAGAGACCGACAGAGCCCGACAGGGCCCGACAGGGCCCGACAGGGCCTGACAGGGCCCGACAGAGCCCGACAGAGTCCAGTAGAGCCCGACAGAGCCCAGTAGAGCCCGACAGAGCCCGATAGAGCCCGACAGAGCCCGACAGGGCCCGACAGGGCCCGACAGAGCCCAGTAGAGCCCGACAGAGCCCGACAGAGCCCGACAGAGCCCGACAGAGCCTGACAGAGCCCGACAGGGCCCGACAGGGCCCGACAGACCCCGACAGAGCGCAGTAGAGCCCGACAGAGCCCGACAGAGCCCGACAGGGCCCGACAGGGCCCGACAGAGCCCGACAGAGCCCGACAGGGCCCGACAGGGCCCAGTAGAGCCCGACAGAGCCCGACAGAGCCCGACAGAGCCCGACAGAGCCCGACAGGGCCCGACAGGGCCCGACAGGGCCCGACAGGGCCCAGTAGAGCCCGACAGAGCCCGACAGGGCCCGACAGGGCCCGACAGAGCCCGACAGAGCCCGACAGGGCCCAGTAGAGCCCGACAGAGCCCGACAGAGCCCGACAGAGCCCGACAGAGACCGACAGGGCCCGACAGGGCCCAGTAGAGCCCGACGGAGCCCGACAGAGCCCGACAGGGCGCGACAGGGCCCGACAGAGCCCGACAGGGCCCGACAGAGCCCGACAGGGCCCGACAGGGCCCAGTAGAGCCCGACAGAGCCCGACAGAGCCCGACAGGGCCCGACAGAGCCCGACAGGGCCCGACAGGGCCCGACAGGGCCCAGTAGAGCCCGACAGAGCCCGACAGAGCCCGACAGAGCCCGACAGGGCCCGACAGGGCCCGACAGGGCCCGACAGGGCCCAGTAGAGCCCGACAGAGCCCGACAGAGCCCGACAGGGCCCAGTAGAGGACAGTAGAGCCCGACAGAGCCCAGTAGAGCCCGACAGAGCCCGACAGAGCCCGACAGAGCCTGACAGAGCCCGACAGGGCCCCACAGGGCCCGACAGGGCCCGACAGGGCCCAGTAGAGCCCGACAGAGCCCGACAGAGCCCGACAGAGCCCGACAGAGCCCGACAGGGCCCGACAGAGCCCGACAGGGCCCGACAGGGCCCGACAGGGCCCAGTAGAGCCCGACAGGGCCCGACAGAGCCCGACAGGGCCCGACAGGGCCCGACAGGGCCCAGTACAGCCCGACAGAGCCCGACAGAGCCCGACAGAGCCCGACAGGGCCCGACAGAGCCCGACAGGGCCCGACAGAGCCCAGTAGAGCCCGACAGAGCCCGACAGAGCCCGACAGAGCCCGACAGGGCCCGACAGGGCGCAGTAGAGCCCGACAGAGCCCGACAGAGCCCGACAGGGCCCAGTAGAGCCCGACAGAGCCCGACAGAGCCCGACAGATCCCGACAGATCCCGACAGGGCCCGACAGAGCCCAACAGAGCCCGACAGGGCCCGACAAGGCCCAGTAGAGCCCGACAGAGCCCGACAGAGCCCGACAGGGCCCCACAGGGCCCGACAGAGCCCGACAGAGCCCGACAGGGCCCAGTAGAGCCCGACAGAGCCCGACAGAGCCCGACAGAGCCCAACAGGGCCCGACAGGGCCCAGTAGAGCCCGACAGAGCCCGACAGAGCCCGACAGAGCCCGACAGGGCCCGACAGGGCGCGACAGGGCCCGACAGGGCCCGACAGGGCCCGACAGAGCCCGACAGAGCCCGACAGGGCCCGACAGAGCCCAGTAGAGCCCGACAGAGCCCGACAGAGCCCGACAGGGCCCGACAGGGCCCGACAGAGCCCGACAGGGCCTGACAGGGCCCGACAGAGCCCGACAGAGCCCAGTAGAGCCCGACAGAGCCCGACAGAGCCCGACAGAGCCCGACAGGGCCCGACAGGGCCCGACAGAGCCCGACAGAGCCCGACAGGGCCCAGTAGAGGACAGTAGAGCCCGACAGAGCCCAGTAGAGCCCGACAGAGCCCGACAGAGCCCGACAGAGCCCGACAGGGCCCGACAGGGCCCGACAGAGCCCGACAGAGCCCGACAGAGCCCGACAGGGCCCGACAGAGCCCAGTAGAGCCCGACAGAGCCCGACAGAGCCCGACAGAGCCCGACAGGGCCCGACAGGGCCCGACAGGGCCCAGTAGAGCCCGACAGAGCCCGACAGAGCCCGACAGGGCCCAGTAGAGCCCGACAGAGCCCGACAGAGCCCGACAGATCCCGACAGGGCCCGACAGAGCCCGACAGAGCCCGACAGGGCCCGACAAGGCCCAGTAGAGCCCGACAGAGCCCGACAGAGCCCGACAGGGCCCCACAGGGCCCGACAGAGCCCGACAGAGCCCGACAGAGCCCGACAGGGCCCAGTAGAGCCCGACAGAGCCCGACAGAGCCCGACAGAGCCCGACAGGGCCCGACAGGGCCCAGTAGAGCCCGACAGAGCCCGACAGAGCCCGACAGAGCCCGACAGAGCCCGACAGGGCCCGACAGGGCGCGACAGGGCCCGACAGGGCGCGACAGAGCCCGACAGAGCCCGACAGAGCCTGACAGGGCCCGACAGAGCCCGACAGAGCCCGACAGAGCCCGACAGGGCCCGACAGGGCCCGACAGAGCCCGACAGGGCCTGACAGGGCCCGACAGAGCCCGTCAGAGCCCAGTAGAGCCCAGTAGAGCCCGACAGAGCCCGACAGGGCCCGACAGGGCCCGACAGAGCCCGACAGAGCCCGACAGAGCCCGACAGGGCCCAGTAGAGGACAGTAGAGCCCGACAGAGCCCAGTAGAGCCCGACAGAGCCCGACAGAGCCCGACAGAGCCCGACAGGGCCCGACAGGGCCCGACAGAGCCCGACAGAGCCCGACAGAGCCCGACAGAGCCCGACAGAGCCTGACAGGGCCCGACAGAGCCCGACAGAGCCCGACAGGGCCCAGTAGAGCCCGACAGAGCCCGACAGAGCCCGACAGGGCCCGACAGGGCCCGACAGAGCCCGACAGGGCCCAGGAGAGCCCGACAGAGCCCGACAGAGCCCGACAGGGCCCAGTAGAGCCCGACAGAGCCCGACAGGGCCCGACAGAGCCCGACAGAGCCCGACAGGGCCCGACAGAGCGCGACAGAGCCCGACAGGGCCCAGTAGAGCCCGACAGAGTCCGAGACAGCCCGACAGGGCCCGACAGGGCCCTACAGAGCCCGACAGAGCCCGACAGAGCCCGAAAGAGCCCGACAGAGCCCGACAGGGCCCGACAGGGCCCAGTAGAGCCCGACAGAGCCCGACAGAGCCCAACAGAGCCCGACAGGGCCCGACAGGGCCCGACAGAGCCCGACAGGGCCCGACAGAGCCCGAAAGAGCCCGACAGGGCCCAACAGGGCCCGACAGGGCCCGACAGAGCCCAGTAGAGCCCGACAGAGCCCGACAGAGCCCGACAGGGCCCGACAGAGCCCGACAGAGCCCAGTAGATCCCGACAGAGCCCGACAGAGCCCGACAGGGCCCGACAGGGCCCAGTAGAGCCCGACAGAGCCCGACAGAGCCCGATAGAGCCCGACAGAGCCCGACAGAGCCCGACAGAGCCCGACAGGGCCCGACAGGGCCCGACAGGGCCCAGTACAGCCCGACAGAGCCCGACAGAGCCCGACAGGGCCCGACAGAGCCCGACAGAGCCCAGTAGAGCCCGACAGAGCCCGACAGAGCGCGACAGAGCCCGACAGGGCCCAGTAGAGCCCGACAGAGCCCGACAGGGCCCACTGGAGGACACTAGAGCCCGACAGAGCCCAGTAGAGCCCGACAGAGCCCGACAGAGCCCGACAGAGCCTGACAGAGCCCGACAGGGCCCGACAGAGCCCGACAGAGCCCGACAGAGCGCAGTAGAGCCCGACAGAGCCCGACAGAGCCCGACAGGGCCCGACAGGGCCCGACAGAGCCCGACAGAGCATGACAGGGCCCGACAGAGCCCGACAGAGCCTGACAGAGCCCGACAGGGCCCAGTAGAGCCCGACAGAGTCCGACAGAGCCCGACAGAGCCCGACAGGGCCCGACAGGGCCCGACAGGGCCCGACAGATCCCGACAGGGCCCAGGAGAGCCCGACAGAGCCCGACAGAGCCCGACAGGGCCCAGTAGAGCCCGACAGAGCCCGACAGAGCCCGACAGAGCCCGACAGGGCCCGACAGGGCCCGACAGGGCCCGACAGGGCCCAGTAGAGCCCGACAGAGCCCGAGACAGCCCGACAGGGCCCGACAGGGCCCGACAGGGCCCGACAGGGCCCGACAGAGCCCGACAGAGCCCAGTAGAGCCCGACAGAGCCCGACAGAGCCCGACAGAGCCCGACAGAACCCGACAGAGCCCGACAGAGCCCAGTAGAGCCCGACAGAGCCCGATAGAGCCCGACAGAGCCCGGCAGGGCCCGACAGGGCCCAGTAGAGCCCGAAAGAGCCCGACAGAGCCCGACAGAGCCCGACAGGGCCCAGTAGAGCCCGACAGAGACCGACAGAGCCCGACAGAGCCCGACAGAGCCCGACAGAGCCCGACAGGGCCCGACAGGGCCCGACAGGGCCCAGAAGAGCCCGACAGAGCCGGACAGAGCCCGACAGAGCCCGACAGGGCCCGACAGG
The DNA here is from genome assembly GCF_036013445.1 of Caloenas nicobarica. NCBI lineage: Eukaryota > Metazoa > Chordata > Aves > Columbiformes > Columbidae > Caloenas > Caloenas nicobarica. Next base: position 444,475 of record NW_027016979.1, read on the forward strand.
GCCCGACAGAGCCCGACAGGGCCCGACAGGGCCCAGTAGAGCCCGACAGAGCCCGACAGAGCCCGAAAGAGCCCGACAGAGCCCGACAGGGCCCGACAGGGCCCAGTAGAGCCCGACAGAGCCCGACAGAGCACAACAGAGCCCGACAGGGCCCGACAGGGCCCGACAGAGCCCGAAAGAGCCCGACAGGGCCCGACAGGGCCCGACAGAGCCCGACAGAGCCCAGTAGAGCCCGACAGAGCCCGACAGAGCCCGACAGAGCCCGACAGAGCCCGACAGAGCCCGACAGGGCCCAGTAGAGCCCGACAGAGCCCGATAGAGCCCGACAGAGCCCGACAGAACCCGACAGAGCCCGACAGAGCCCGACAGAGCCCAACAGGGCCCGACAGGGCCCAGTACAGCCCGACAGAGCCCGAAAGAGCCCGACAGAGCCCGACAGGGCCCGACAGGGCCCGACAGGGCCCGACAGAGCCCGACAGGGCCCGACAGAGCCCGACAGAGCCCGACAGGGCCCAGTAGAGCCCGACAGAGCCCGACAGAGCCCGACAGAGCCCGACAGAACCCGACAGAGCCCGACAGGGCCCGACAGAGCCCGACAGAGCCCAGTAGAGCCCGACAGGGCCCAGTAGAGGACAGTAGAGCCCGACAGAGCCCAGTAGAGCCCGACAGAGCCCGACAGAGCCCGACAGAGCCTGACAGAGCCCGACAGGGCCCGACAGGGCCCGACAGAGCCCGACAGAGCCCGACAGAGCGCAGTAGAGCCCGACAGAGCCCGACAGAGCCCGACAGAGCCCGACAGGGCCCGACAGAGCCCGACAGCGCCTGACAGGGCCCGACAGAGCCCGACAGGGCCCAGTAGAGCCCGACAGAGTCCGACAGAGCCCGACAGAGCCCGACAGGGCCCGACAGGGCCCGACAGAGCCCGACAGGGCCCAGGAGAGCCCGACAGAGCCCGACAGAGCCCGACAGAGCCCGACAGGGCCCAGTAGAGCCCGACAGAGCCCGACAGAGCCCGACAGAGCCCGACAGGGCCCGACAGGGCCCGACAGAGCCCGACAGGGCCCGACAGGGCCCGACAGGGCCCAGTAGAGCCCGACAGAGCCCGAGACAGCCCGACAGGGCCCGACAGGGCCCGACAGGGCCCGACAGAGCCCGACAGAGCCCAGTAGAGCCCGACAGAGCCCGACAGAGCCCGACAGAACCCGACAGAGCCCGACAGAGCCCAGTAGAGCCCGACAGAGCCCGATAGAGCCCGACAGAGCCCGACAGAGCCCGACAGGGCCCGACAGGGCCCAGTAGAGCCCGACAGAGCCCGACAGAGCCCGACAGAGCCCGACAGAGCCCGACAGGGCCCGACAGAGCCCGACAGAGCCCGACAGAGCGCAGTAGAGCCCGACAGAGCCCGACAGAGCCCGACAGAGCCCGACAGGGCCCGACAGAGCCCGACAGGGCCCGACAGAGCCCGACAGAGCCCGACAGGGCCCGACAGGGCCCGACAGGGCCCGACAGGGCCCGACAGGGCCCAGTAGAGCCCGACAGAGTCCGACAGAGCCCGACAGGGCCCGACAGGGCCAGACAGGGCCCGACAGGGCCCGACAGAGCCCGACAGGGCCCAGGAGAGCCCGACAGAGCCCGACAGAGCCCGACAGGGCCCAGTAGAGCCCGACAGAGCCCGACAGAGCCCGACAGGGCCCGACAGGGCCCGACAGGGCCCGACAGAGCCCGACAGGGCCCGACAGGGCCCGACAGAGCCCGACAGGGCCCGACAGGGCCCAGTAGAGCCCGACAGAGCCCGAGACAGCCCGACAGGGCCCGACAGGGCCCGACAGAGCCCGACAGAGCCCGACAGGGCCCGACAGAGCCCGACAGAGCCCAGTAGAGCCCGACAGAGCCCGACAGAGCCCGACAGAGCCCGACAGAACCCGACAGAGCCCGACAGAGCCCAGTAGAGCCCGACAGAGCCCGATAGAGCCCTACAGAGCCCGACAGAGCCCGACAGAACCCGAGAGGGCCCGACAGGGCCCAGTAGAGCCCGAGAGAGCCCGACAGAGCCCGACAGAGCCCGACAGGGCCCGACAGGGCCCAGTAGAGTCCGACAGAGCCCGACAGAGCCCGACAGAGTCCGACAGGGCCCGACAGGGCCCGACAGGGCCCAGTAGAGCCCGACAGAGCCGGACAGAGCCCGACAGAGCCCGACAGGGCCCAGTAGAGCCCGACAGAGCCCGACAGAGCCCGACAGAGCCCGACAGGGCCCGACAGAGCCCGACAGGGCCCGACAGAGCCCGACAGAGACCGACAGGGCCCGACAGGGCCCAGTAGAGCCCGACAGAGCCCGACAGAGCCCGACAGAGCCCGATAGGGCCCGACAGGGCCCGACAGAGCCCGACAGGGCCCGACAGGGCCCGACAGAGCCCGACAGAGCCCGACAGGGCCCGACAGGGCCCAGTAGAGCCTGACAGAGCCCGACAGAGCCCGACAGGGCCCGACAGGGCCCGACAGGGCCCAGTAGAGCCCGACAGAGCCCGACAGAGCCCAACAGGGCCCGACAGGGCCCAGTAGAGCCCGACAGAGCCCGACAGAGCCCGACAGGGCCCGACAGGGCCCAGTAGAGCCCGACAGAGCCCGACAGAGCCCGACAGAGCCGGACAGAGCCCGACAGAGCCCGATAGAGCCCGACAGAGCCCGACAGAGCCCGACAGGGCCCGACAGGGCCCGACAGGGCCCGACAGGGCCCGACAGGGCCCAGTAGAGCCCGACAGAGCCCGACAGAGCCCGACAGAGCCTGACAGAGCCCGACAGGGCCCGACAGGGCCCAGTAGAGCCCGACAGAGCCCGACAGAGCCCGACAGAGCCTGACAGAGCCCGACAGGGCCCGACAGAGCCCGACAGAGCCCGACAGAGCGCAGTAGAGCCCGACAGAGCCCGACAGAGCCCGACAGAGCCCGACAGAGCCCGACAGGGCCCGACAGGGCCCGACAGGGCCCGACAGAGCCCGACAGGGCCCGACAGGGCCCGACAGGGCCCGACAGGGCCCAGTAGAGCCCGACAGAGTCCGACAGAGCCCGACAGAGCCCGACAGGGCCCGACAGGGCCCGACAGGGCCCGACAGAGCCCGACAGGGCCCAGGAGAGCCCGACAGAGCCCGACAGAGCCCGACAGGGCCCAGTAGAGCCCGACAGAGCCCGACAGAGCCCGACAGGGCCCGACAGGGCCCGACAGGGCCCGACAGGGCCCGACAGGGCCCGACAGAGCCCGACAGGGCCCGACAGGGCCCAGTAGAGCCCGACAGAGCCCGAGACAGCCCGACAGGGCCCGACAGGGCCCGACAGAGCCCGACAGAGCCCGACAGGGCCCGACAGAGCCCAGTAGAGCCCGACAGAGCCCGACAGAGCCCGACAGAACCCGACAGAGCCCGACAGAGCCCAGTAGAGCCCGACAGAGCCCGATAGAGCCCTACAGAGCCCGACAGAGCCCGACAGAGCCCGAGAGGGCCCGACAGGGCCCAGTAGAGCCCGAGAGAGCCCGACAGAGCCCGACAGAGCCCGACAGGGCCCGACAGGGCCCAGTAGAGCCCGACAGAGCCCGACAGAGCCCGACAGAGTCCGACAGGGCCCGACAGGGCCCGACAGATCCCGACAGGGCCCAGTAGAGCCCGACAGAGCCGGACAGAGCCCGACAGAGCCCGACAGGGCCCAGTAGAGCCCGACAGAGCCCGACAGAGCCCGACAGAGCCCGACAGAGCCCAGTAGAGCCCGACAGAGCCCGATAGAGCCCGACAGAGCCCGGCAGGGCCCGACAGGGCCCAGTAGAGCCCGACAGAGCCCGACAGAGCCCGACAGAGCCCGACAGGGCCCAGTAGAGCCCGACAGAGCCCGACAGAGCCCGACAGAGCCCGACAGAGCCCGACAGAGCCCAACAGGGCCCGACAGGGCCCGACAGGGCCCAGAAGAGCCCGACAGAGCCGGACAGAGCCCGACAGAGCCCGACAGGGCCCGACAGGGCCCGACAGAGCCCGACAGGGCCCGACAGGGCCCAGTAGAGCCCGACAGAGCCCGACAGAGCCCGAAAGAGCCCGACAGAGCCCGACAGGGCCCGACAGGGCCCAGTAGAGCCCGACAGAGCCCGACAGAGCACAACAGAGCCCGACAGGGCCCGACAGGGCCCGACAGAGCCCGAAAGAGCCCGACAGGGCCCGACAGGGCCCGACAGAGCCCGACAGAGCCCAGTAGAGCCCGACAGAGCCCGACAGAGCCCGACAGAGCCCGACAGAGCCCGACAGAGCCCGACAGGGCCCAGTAGAGCCCGACAGAGCCCGATAGAGCCCGACAGAGCCCGAGAGAACCCGACAGAGCCCGACAGAGCCCGACAGAGCCCAACAGGGCCCGACAGGGCCCGACAGGGCCCAGTACAGCCCGACAGAGCCCGAAAGAGCCCGACAGAGCCCGACAGGGCCCGACAGGGCCCGACAGGGCCCGACAGGGCCCGACAGGGCCCGACAGAGCCCGACAGAGCCCGACAGGGCCCAGTAGAGCCCGACAGAGCCCGACAGAGCCCGACAGAACCCGACAGAGCCCGACAGGGCCCGACAGAGCCCGACAGAGCCCAGTAGAGCCCGACAGGGCCCAGTAGAGGACAGTAGAGCCCGACAGAGCCCAGTAGAGCCCGACAGAGCCCGACAGAGCCCGACAGAGCCTGACAGAGCCCGACAGGGCCCGACAGGGCCCGACAGAGCCCGACAGAGCCCGACAGAGCGCAGTAGAGCCCGACAGAGCCCGACAGAGCCCGACAGAGCCCGACAGGGCCCGACAGAGCCCGACAGCGCCTGGGAGGGCCCGACAGAGCCCGACAGGGCCCAGTAGAGCCCGACAGAGTCCGACAGAGCCCGACAGAGCCCGACAGGGCCCGACAGGGCCCGACAGAGCCCGACAGGGCCCAGGAGAGCCCGACAGAGCCCGACAGAGCCCGACAGAGCCCGACAGAGCCCGACAGGGCCCAGTAGAGCCCGACAGAGCCCGACAGAGCCCGACAGAGCCCGACAGGGCCCGACAGGGCCCGACAGAGCCCGACAGGGCCCGACAGGGCCCGACAGGGCCCAGTAGAGCCCGACAGAGCCCGAGACAGCCCGACAGGGCCCGACAGGGCCCGACAGGGCCCGACAGAGCCCGACAGAGCCCAGTAGAGCCCGACAGAGCCCGACAGAGCCCGACAGAACCCGACAGAGCCCGACAGAGCCCAGTAGAGCCCGACAGAGCCCGATAGAGCCCGACAGAGCCCGACAGAGCCCGACAGGGCCCGACAGGGCCCAGTAGAGCCCGACAGAGCCCGACAGAGCCCGACAGAGCCCGACAGGGCCCGACAGAGCCCGACAGAGCCCGACAGAGCGCAGTAGAGCCCGACAGAGCCCGACAGAGCCTGACAGAGCCCGACAGGGCCCGACAGGGCCCGACAGGGCCCGACAGAGCCCGACAGAGCCCGACAGGGCCCGACAGGGCCCGACAGGGCCCGACAGAGCCCGACAGGGCCCAGTAGAGCCCGACAGAGTCCGACAGAGCCCGACAGAGCCCGACAGGGCCCGACAGGGCCCGACAGGGCCCGACAGAGCCCGACAGAGCCCGACAGGGCCCAGGAGAGCCCGACAGAGCCCGACAGAGCCCGACAGGGCCCAGTAGAGCCCGACAGAGCCCGACAGAGCCCGACAGGGCCCGACAGGGCCCGACAGGGCCCGACAGAGCCCGACAGGGCCCGACAGGGCCCGACAGAGCCCGACAGGGCCCGACAGGGCCCAGTAGAGCCCGACAGAGCCCGAGACAGCCCGACAGGGCCCGACAGGGCCCGACAGAGCCCGACAGAGCCCGACAGGGCCCGACAGAGCCCAGTAGAGCCCGACAGAGCCCGACAGAGCCCGACAGAGCCCGACAGAACCCGACAGAGCCCGACAGAGCCCAGTAGAGCCCGACAGAGCCCGATAGAGCCCTACAGAGCCCGACAGAGCCCGACAGAACCCGAGAGGGCCCGACAGGGCCCAGTAGAGCCCGAGAGAGCCCGACAGAGCCCGACAGAGCCCGACAGGGCCCGACAGGGCCCAGTAGAGCCCGACAGAGCCCGACAGAGCCCGACAGAGTCCGACAGGGCCCGACAGGGCCCGACAGGGCCCGACAGGGCCCGACAGGGCCCAGTAGAGCCCGACAGAGCCGGACAGAGCCCGACAGAGCCCGACAGGGCCCAGTAGAGCCCGACAGAGCCCGACAGAGCCCGACAGAGCCCGACAGGGCCCGACAGAGCCCGACAGGGCCCGACAGAGCCCGACAGAGCCCGACAGGGCCCGACAGGGCCCAGTAGAGCCCGACAGAGCCCGACAGAGCCCGACAGAGCCCGATAGGGCCCGACAGGGCCCGACAGAGCCCGACAGGGCCCGACAGGGCCCGACAGAGCCCGACAGAGCCCGACAGGGCCCGACAGGGCCCAGTAGAGCCTGACAGAGCCCGACAGAGCCCGACAGGGCCCGACAGGGCCCGACAGGGCCCAGTAGAGCCCGACAGAGCCCGACAGAGCCCAACAGGGCCCGACAGGGCCCAGTAGAGCCCGACAGAGCCCGACAGAGCCCGACAGGGCCCAGTAGAGCCCGACAGAGCCCGACAGAGCCCGACAGAGCCCGACAGAGCCCGACAGAGCCCGACAGAGCCCGACAGATCCCGACAGGGCCCGACAGGGCCCGACAGAGCCCGACAGGGCCCGACAGGGCCCAGTAGAGCCCGACAGAGCCCGACAGAGCCCGACAGAACCCGACAGAGCCCGACAGAGCCCGACAGAGCCCGACAGGGCCCGACAGGGCCCGACAGAGCCCGACAGGGCCCAGTAGAGCCCGACAGAGCCCGACAGAGCCCGACAGAGACCGACAGGGCCCGACAGGGCCCAGTAGAGCCCGACAGAGCCCGACGGAGCCCGACAGAGCCCGACAGAGCCCGACAGAGCCCGACAGAGCCCGACAGGGCCCGACAGGGCCCGACAGGGCCCGACAGAGCCCAGTAGAGCCCGACAGAGCCCGACAGAGCCCGACAGGGCCCGACAGGGCCCAGTAGAGCCCGACAGAGCCCGACAGAGCCCGACAGAGCCGGACAGAGCCCGACAGAGCCCGATAGAGCCCGACAGAGCCCGACAGAGCCCGACAGGGCCCGACAGGGCCCGACAGGGCCCGACAGGGCCCAGTAGAGCCCGACAGAGCCCGACAGAGCCCGACAGAGCATGACAGAGCCCGACAGGGCCCGACAGGGCCCAGTAGAGCCCGACAGAGCCCGACAGAGCCCGACAGAGCCTGACAGAGCCCGACAGGGCCCGACAGAGCCCGACAGAGCCCGACAGAGCCCGACAGAGCGCAGTAGAGCCCGACAGAGCCCGACAGAGCCCGACAGAGCCCGACAGAGCCCGACAGGGCCCGACAGGGCCCGACAGGGCCCGACAGAGCCCGACAGAGCCCGACAGGGCCCGACAGGTCCCGACAGGGCCCGACAGAGCCCGACAGGGCCCGACAGGGCCCAGTAGAGCCCGACAGAGTCCGACAGAGCCCGACAGGGCCCGACAGGGCCCGACAGGGCCCGACAGAGCCCGACAGGGCCCAGGAGAGCCCGACAGAGCCCGACAGAGCCCGACAGGGCCCAGCAGAGCCCGACAGAGCCCGACAGAGCCCGACAGGGCCCGACAGGGCCCGACAGGGCCCGACAGAGCCCGACAGGGCCCGACAGGGCCCGACAGAGCCCGACAGGGCCCGACAGGGCCCAGTAGAGCCCGACAGAGCCCGAGACAGCCCGACAGGGCCCGACAGGGCCCGACAGAGCCCGACAGAGCCCGACAGGGCCCGACAGAGCCCAGTAGAGCCCGACAGAGCCCGACAGAGCCCGACAGAACCCGACAGAGCCCGACAGAGCCCAGTAGAGCCCGACAGAGCCCGATAGAGCCCTACAGAGCCCGACAGAGCCCGACAGAACCCGAGAGGGCCCGACAGGGCCCAGTAGAGCCCGAGAGAGCCCGACAGAGCCCGACAGAGCCCGACAGGGCCCGACAGGGCCCAGTAGAGCCCGACAGAGCCCGACAGAGCCCGACAGAGTCCGACAGGGCCCGACAGGGCCCGACAGATCCCGACAGGGCCCAGTAGAGCCCGACAGAGCCGGACAGAGCCCGACAGAGCCCGACAGGGCCCAGTAGAGCCCGACAGAGCCCGACAGAGCCCGACAGAGCCCGACAGGGCCCGACAGAGCCCGACAGGGCCCGACAGAGCCCGACAGAGACCGACAGGGCCCGACAGGGCCCAGTAGAGCCCGACAGAGCCCGACAGAGCCCTACAGAGCCCGATAGGGCCCGACAGGGCCCGACAGAGCCCGACAGGGCCCGACAGGGCCCGACAGGGCCCGACAGAGCCCGACAGGGCCCGACAGGGCCCAGTAGAGCCTGACAGAGCCCGACAGAGCCCGACAGGGCCCGACAGGGCCCGACAGGGCCCAGTAGAGCCCGACAGAGCCCGACAGAGCCCGACAGGGCCCGACAGGGCCCAGTAGAGCCCGACAGAGCCCGACAGAGCCCGACAGAGCCCGACAGGGCCCAGTAGAGCCCGACAGAGCCCGACAGAGCCCGACAGAGCCCGACAGAACCCGACAGAGCCCGACAGAGCCCGACAGATCCCGACAGGGCCCGACAGGGCCCGACAGAGCCCGACAGAGCCCGACAGGGCCCAGTAGAGCCCGACAGAGCCCGACAGAGCCCGACAGAACCCGACAGAGCCCGACAGAGCCCGACAGAGCCCGACAGGGCCCGACAGGGCCCGACAGAGCCCGACAGGGCCCAGTAGAGCCCGACAGAGCCCGACAGAGCCCGACAGAGACCGACAGGGCCCGACAGGGCCCAGTAGAGCCCGACAGAGCCCGACGGAGCCCGACAGAGCCCGACAGAGCCCGACAGAGCCCGACAGAGCCCGACAGGGCCCGACAGGGCCCGACAGAGCCCGACAGAGCCCAGTAGAGCCCGACAGAGCCCGACAGAGCCCGACAGGGCCCGACAGGGCCCGACAGGGCCCAGTAGAGCCCGACAGAGCCCGACAGAGCCCGACAGAGCCCGACAGAGCCCAGTAGAGCCCGACAGAGCCCGACAGAGCCCGACAGGGCCCAGTAGAGGACAGTAGAGCCCGACAGAGCCCAGTAGAGCCCGACAGAGCCCGACAGAGCCCGACAGAGCCCGACAGAGCCTGACAGAGCCCGACAGGGCCCCACAGGGCCCGACAGGGCCCGACAGGGCCCAGTAGAGCCCGACAGAGCCCGACAGAGCCCGACAGAGCCCGACAGAGCCCGACAGAGCCCGACAGTGCCCGACAGGGCCCGACAGGGCCCGACAGAGCCCGACAGAGCCCGACAGAGCCCGACAGGGCCCGACAGGGCCCGACAGGGCCCAGTAGAGCCCGACAGGGCCCGACAGAGCCCGACAGGGCCCAGTACAGCCCGACAGAGCCCGACAGAGCCCGACAGGGCCCGACAGGGCCCGACAGAGCCCGACAGAGCCCGACAGAGCCCGACAGAGCCCGACAGAGCCCGACAGGGCCCAGTAGAGCCCGACAGAGCCCGACAGAGCCCGACAGAGCCCGACAGTGCCCAGTAGAGCCCGACAGAGCCCGACAGAGCCCGACAGAGCCCGACAGAGCCCGACAGAGCCCGACAAGGCCCAGTAGAGCCCGACAGAGCCCGACAGAGCCCGACAGAGCCCGACAGGGCCCCACAGGGCCCGACAGAGCCCGACAGAGCCCGACAGGGCCCAGTAGAGCCCGACAGAGCCCGACAGAGCCCGACAGAGCCCGACAGAGCCCGACAGGGCCCGACAGGGCCCAGTAGAGCCCGACAGAGCCCGACAGAGCCCGACAGGGCGCGACAGGGCCCGACAGAGCCCGACAGGGCCCGACAGGGCCCGACAGGGCCCGACAGAGCCCAGTAGAGCCCGACAGAGCCCGACAGGGCCCGACAGGGCCTGACAGGGCCCGACAGAGCCCGACAGAGCCCAGTAGAGCCCGACAGAGCCCGACAGAGCCCGACAGAGCCCGACAGGGCCCGACAGAGCCCAGTAGAGCCCGACAGAGCCCGACAGAGCCCGACAGAGCCCGACAGGGCCCGACAGAGCCCGACAGAGCCCAGTAGAGCCCGACAGAGCCCGACAGAGCCCGACAGAGCCCGACAGAGCCCGACAGGGCCCAGTAGAGGACAGTAGAGCCCGACAGAGCCCAGTAGAGCCCGACAGAGCCCAACAGAGCCCGACAGGGCCCAGTAGAGCCCGACAGAGCCCGACAGAGCCCGACAGGGCGCGACAGGGCCCGACAGAGCCCGACAGAGCCCGACAGGGCCCGACAGGGCCCAGTAGAGCCCGACAGAGCCGGACAGAACCCGACAGAGCCCGACAGAGCCCGACAGGGCCCGACAGGGCCCGACAGAGCCCGACAGAGCCCAGTAGAGCCCGACAGAGCCCGACAGAGCCCGACAGAGCCCGACAGAGCCCGACAGGGCCCAGTAGAGCCCGACAGAGCCCGACAGAGCCCGACAGGGCCCGACAGGGCCCGACAGAGCCCGAAAGAGCCCGAAAGAACCCGACAGGGCCCGACAGGGCCCGACAGGGCCCAGTAGAGCCCGACAGAGCCCGACAGAGCCCGACAGAGCCCGACAGAGCCCAGTAGAGCCCGACAGAGCCCGACAGAGCCCGACAGAGCCCGACAGGGCCCGACAGGGCCCAGTAGAGCCCGACAGAGCCCGATAGAGCCCGACAGAGCCCGACAGAACCCGACAGAGCCCGACAGAGCCCGACAGAGCCCGACAGAGCCCGACAGGGCCCAGTACAGCCCGACAGAGCCCGACAGAGCCCGACAGGGCCCGACAGAACCCGACAGAGCCCGACAGAGCCCAGTAGAGCCCGACAGAGCCCGACAGAGCCCGACAGGGCCCAGTAGAGCCCGACAGAGCCCGACAGAGCCCGACAGAGCCCGACAGAACCCGACAGAACCCGACAGAGCCCGACAGGGCCCGACAGAGCCCGACAGAGCCCAGTAGAGCCCGACAGAGCCCGACAGAGCCCGACAGGGCCCAGTAGAGGACAGTAGAGCCCGACAGAGCCCAGTAGAGCCCGACAGAGCCCGACAGAGCCTGACAGAGCCCGACAGGGCCCGACAGAGCCTGACAGAGCCCGACAGAGCGCAGTAGAGCCCGACAGAGCCCGACAGAGCCCGACAGGGCCCGACAGGGCCCGACAGGGCCCGACAGAGCCCGACAGAGCCCGACAGGGCCCAGTAGATCCCGACAGAGTCCGACAGAGCCCGACAGGGCCCGACAGGGCCCGACAGAGCCCGACAGAGCCCGACAGGGCCCAGTAGAGCCCGACAGAGCCCGACAGAGCCCGACAGGGCCCAACAGGGCCCGACAGGGCCCGACAGGGCCCGACAGAGCCGGACAGGGCCCGACAGGGCTCAGTAGAGCCCGACAGAGCCCGAGACAGCCCGACAGGGCCCGACAGGGCCCGACAGAGCCCGACAGAGCCCAACAGGGCCCGACAGGGCCCGACAGAGCCCAGTAGAGCCCGACAGAGCCCGACAGAGCCCGACAGAACCCGACAGAACCCGACAGAGCCCGACAGAGCCCGACAGAGCCCGACAGAGCCCGACAGGGCCCAGTAGAGCCCAGTAGAGCCCGACAGAGCCCAGTAGAGCCCGACAGAGCCCGACAGAGCCCGACAGAGCCCGACAGAGCCCGACAGGGCCCGACAGAGCGCAGTAGAGCCCGACAGAGCCCGACAGAGCCCGACAGAGCCCGACAGGGCCCGACAGAGCCCAACAGGGCCCGACAGAGCCCGACAGAGCCCGACAGGGCCCAGTAGAGCCCGACAGAGCCCGACAGAGCCCAGTAGAGCCCAGTAGAGCCCGACAGAGCCCGACAGACCCCGACAGGGCCCGACAGGGCCCGACAGGGCCCAGTAGAGCCCGACAGAGCCCGACAGAGCCCGACAGAGCCCGACAGGGCCCGACAGGGCCCGACAGGGCCCGACAGGGACCGACAGGGCCCGACAGGGCCCAGTAGAGCCCGACAGAGCCCGACAGGGCCCGACAGGGCCCGACAGAGCCCGACAGAGCCCGACAGAGCCCAGTAGAGCCCGACAGAGCCCGACAGAGCCCGACAGAGCCCGACAGAGCCCGACAGGGCCCGACAGGGCCCAGTAGAGCCCGACAGAGCCCGACAGAGCCCGACAGAGCCCGACAGAGCCCGACAGGGCCCGACAGGGCCTGACAGGGCCCGACAGAGCCCAGTAGAGCCCAGTTGAGCCCGACAGGGCCCGACAGGGCCCAGTAGAGCCCGACAGAGCCTGACAGAGCCCGACAGAGCCCGACAGGGCCCGACAGGGCCCAGTAGAGCCCGACAGAGCCCAACAGAGCCCGACAGAGACCGACAGAGCCCAATAGGGCCCGAAAGGGCCCGACAGGGCCCGACAGGGCCCAGTAGAGCCCGACAGAGCCCGACAGAGCCCGACAGAGCCCGACAGAGCCCGACAGAGCCCGACAGGGCCCGACAGGGCCCGACAGGGCCCGACAGGGCCCAGTAGAGCCCGACAGGGCCCGACAGAACCCGACAGGGCCCGACAGGGCCCGACAGGGCCCAGTACAGCCCGACAGAGCCCGACAGAGCCCGACAGAGCCCAGTAGAGCCCGACAGAGCCCGACGGAGCCCGACAGAGCCCGACAGGGCCCGACAGAGCCCGACAGAGCCCGACAGGGCCCGACAGAGCCCGACAGAGCCCGACAGAGCCCGACAGAGCCCGACAGAGCCCGACAGAGCCCGACAGGGCCCGACAGGGCCCGACAGGGCCCAGTAGAGCCCGACAGAGCCCGACAGAGCCCGACAGAGCCCGACAGAGCCCGACAGAGCCCGACAGGGCCCAGTAGAGGACAGTAGAGCCCGACAGAGCCCAGTAGAGCCCGACAGAGCCCGACAGAGCCCGACAGAGCCCGACAGAGCCTGACAGAGCCCGACAGGGCCCCACAGGGCCCGACAGGGCCCGACAGGGCCCAGTAGAGCCCGACAGAGCCCGACAGAGCCCGACAGAGCCCGACAGAACCCGACAGAACCCGACAGAGCCCGACAGAGCCCGACAGAGCCCGACAGAGCCCGACAGGGCCCGACAGAGCCCGACAGAGCCCGACAGAGCCCGACAGGGCCCAGTAGAGCCCGACAGGGCCCGACAGAGCCCGACAGGGCCCAGTACAGCCCGACAGAGCCCGACAGAGCCCGACAGAGCCCGACAGGGCCCGACAGAGCCCGATAGAGCCCGACAGAGACCGACAGAGCCCAGTAGAGCCCAGTAGAGCCCGACAGAGCCCGACAGAGCCCGACAGGGCCCCACAGGGCCCGACAGAGCCCGACAGAGCCCGACAGGGCCCAGTAGAGCCCGACAGAGCCCGACAGAGCCCGACAGGGCCCAGTAGAGCCCGACAGAGCCCGACAGAGCCCGACAGGGCCCAGTAGAGCCCGACAGAGCCCGACAGAGCCCGACAGGGCGCGACAGGGCCCGACAGAGCCCGACAGGGCCCGACAGAGCCCGACAGAGCCCGACAGAGCCCAGTAGAGCCCGACAGAGCCCGACAGGGCCCGACAGGGCCCGACAGGGCCCGACAGGGCCTGACAGGGCCCGACAGAGCCCGACAGAGCCCAGTAGAGCCCGACAGAGCCCGACAGAGCCCGACAGAGCCCGACAGAGCCCGACAGGGCCCGACAGGGCCCAGTAGATCCCGACAGAGCCCGACAGAGCCCGACAGAGCCCGACAGAGCCCGACAGGGCCCGACAGGGCCTGACAGGGCCCGACAGAGCCCAGTAGAGCCCAGTTGAGCCCGACAGGGCCCGACAGGGCCCAGTAGAGCCCGACAGAGCCTGACAGAGCCCGACAGAGCCCGACAGGGCCCAGTAGAGCCCGACAGAGCCCAACAGAGCCCGACAGAGACCGACAGAGCCCAATAGGGCCCGAAAGGGCCCGACAGGGCCCGACAGGGCCCAGTAGAGCCCGACAGAGCCCGACAGAGCCCGACAGAGCCCGACAGAGCCCGACAGAGCCCGACAGGGCCCGACAGGGCCCGACAGGGCCCGACAGGGCCCAGTAGAGCCCGACAGGGCCCGACAGAACCCGACAGGGCCCGACAGGGCCCGACAGGGCCCAGTACAGCCCGACAGAGCCCGACAGAGCCCGACAGAGCCCAGTAGAGCCCGACAGAGCCCGACGGAGCCCGACAGAGCCCGACAGGGCCCGACAGAGCCCGACAGAGCCCGACAGGACCCGACAGAGCCCGACAGAGCCCGACAGAGCCCAGTAGAGCCCGACAGAGCCCGACAGAGCCCGACAGGGCCCGACAGGGCCCGACAGGGCCCAGTAGAGCCCGACAGAGCCCGACAGAGCCCGACAGAGCCCGACAGAGCCCGACAGAGCCCGACAGAGCCCGACAGGGCCCAGTAGAGGACAGTAGAGCCCGACAGAGCCCAGTAGAGCCCGACAGAGCCCGACAGAGCCCGACAGAGCCCGACAGAGCCCGACAGAGCCCGACAGGGCCCCACAGGGCCCGACAGGGCCCGACAGGGCCCAGTAGAGCCCGACAGAGCCCGACAGAGCCCGACAGAGCCCGACAGAACCCGACAGAGCCCGACAGAGCCCGACAGAGCCCGACAGGGCCCGACAGAGCCCGACAGAGCCCGACAGAGCCCGACAGAGCCCGACAGAGCCCGACAGGGCCCAGTAGAGCCCGACAGGGCCCGACAGAGCCCGACAGGGCCCAGTACAGCCCGACAGAGCCCGACAGAGCCCGACAGAGCCCGACAGGGCCCGACAGAGCCCGATAGAGCCCGACAGAGACCGACAGAGCCCAGTAGAGCCCAGTAGAGCCCGACAGAGCCCGACAGAGCCCGGACAGGGCCCCACAGGGCCCGACAGAGCCCGACAGAGCCCGACAGGGCCCAGTAGAGCCCGACAGAGCCCGACAGAGCCCGACAGGGCCCAGTAGAGCCCGACAGAGCCCGACAGAGCCCGACAGGGCCCAGTAGAGCCCGACAGAGACCGACAGAGCCCGACAGGGCCCAGTAGAGCCCGACAGAGCCCGACAGAGCCCGACAGGGCGCGACAGGGCCCGACAGAGCCCGACAGGGCCCGACAGAGCCCGACAGAGCCCGACAGAGCCCAGTAGAGCCCGACAGAGCCCGACAGGGCCCGACAGGGCCCGACAGGGCCCGACAGGGCCTGACAGGGCCCGACAGAGCCCGACAGAGCCCAGTAGAGCCCGACAGAGCCCGACAGAGCCCGACAGAGCCCGACAGGGCCCGACAGAGCCCAGCAGAGCCCGACAGAGCCCGACAGAGCCCGACAGGGCCCGACAGAGCCCGACAGAGCCCAGTAGAGCCCGACAGAGCCCGACAGAGCCCGACAGAGCCCGACAGGGCCCAGTAGAGGACAGTAGAGCCCGACAGAGCCCAGTAGAGCCCGACAGAGCCCGACAGAGCCCGACAGAGCCCGACAGAGCCCGACAGAGCCCGACAGGGGCCCAGTAGAGCCCGACAGAGCCCGACAGAGCCCGACAGAGCCCGACAGAGCCCGACAGGGCCCGACAGGGCCCGACAGGGCCCAGTAGAGCCCGACAGAGCCGGGACAGAGCCCGACAGAGCCCGACAGAGCCCGACAGGGCCCGACAGGGCCCGACAGGGCCCGACAGAGCCCGACAGAGCCCAGTAGAGCCCGACAGAGCCCGACAGAGCCCGACAGAGCCCGACAGGGCCCAGTAGAGCCCGACAGAGCCCGACAGAGCCCGACAGAGCCCGACAGAGCCCGACAGGGCCCGACAGGGCCCGACAGAGCCCGACAGGGCCCGAAAGAGCCCGACAGGGCCCGACAGGGCCCAGTAGAGCCCGACAGAGCCCGACAGAGCCCGACAGAGCCCAGTAGAGCCCGACAGAGCCCGACAGAGCCCGACAGAGCCCGACAGGGCCCGACAGGGCCCAGTAGAGCCCGACAGAGCCCGATAGAGCCCGACAGAGCCCGACAGAACCCGACAGAGCCCGACAGAGCCCGACAGAGCCCGACAGGGCCCGACAGGGCCCGACAGGGCCCAGTACAGCCCGACAGAGCCCGACAGAGCCCGACAGGGCCCGACAGAGCCCGACAGAGCCCGACAGAGCCCAGTAGAGCCCGACAGAGCCCGACAGGGCCCAGTAGAGCCCGACAGAGCCCGACAGAGCCCGACAGAGCCCGACAGAACCCGACAGAACCCGACAGAGCCCGACAGGGCCCGACAGGGCCCGACAGGGCCCGACAGAGCCCGACAGAGCCCAGTAGAGCCCGACAGAGCCCGACAGAGCCCGACAGGGCCCAGTAGAGGACAGTAGAGCCCGACAGAGCCCAGTAGAGCCCGACAGAGCCCGACAGAGCCTGACAGAGCCCGACAGGGCCCGACAGAGCCCGACAGGGCCCGACAGAGCGCAGTAGAGCCCGACAGAGCCCGACAGAGCCCGACAGAGCCCGACAGGGCCCGACAGGGCCCGACAGGGCCCGACCCGGGCCCGACAGAGCCCGACAGGGCCCAGTAGATCCCGACAGAGTCCGACAGAGCCCGACAGGGCCCGACAGGGCCCGACAGAGCCCGACAGAGCCCGACAGGGCCCAGTAGAGCCCGACAGAGCCCGACAGAGCCCGACAGAGCCCGACAGGGCCCGACAGAGCCCGACAGAGCCCAGTAGAGCCCGACAGAGCCCGACAGAGCCCGACAGGGCCCGACAGGGCCCGACAGGGCCCGACAGAGCCCAGTAGAGCCCAGTAGAGCCCGACAGAGCCCGACAGAGCCCGACAGAGCCCGACAGGGCCCGACAGGGCCCGACAGAGCCCGACAGGGCCCAGTAGAGCCCAGTAGAGCCCGACAGAGCCCAGTAGAGCCCGACAGAGCCCGACAGAGCCCGACAGAGCCCGACAGAGCCCGACAGAGCCCGACAGGGCCCGACAGAGCCCGACAGGGCCCGACAGAGCGCAGTAGAGCCCGACAGAGCCCGACAGGGCCCAGTAGAGCCCAGTAGAGCCCGACAGAGCCCAGTAGAGCCCGACAGAGCCCGACAGAGCCCGACAGGGCCCGACAGAGCCCAGTAGAGCCCGACAGAGCCCGACAGAGCCCGACAGAGCCCGACAGGGCCCGACAGAGCCCGACAGGGCCCAGTAGAGCCCGACAGAGCCCGACAGAGCCCGACAGAGCCCGACAGAGCCCGACAGGGCCCAGTAGAGGACAGTAGAGCCCGACAGAGCCCAGTAGAGCCCGACAGAGCCCGACAGAGCCCGACAGAGCCCGACAGGGCCCAGTAGAGCCCGACAGAGCCCGACAGAGACCGACAGAGCCCGCCAGAGCCCGACAGGGCCCGACAGGGCCCAGTAGAGCCCGACAGAGCCGGACAGAGCCCGACAGAGCCCGACAGAGCCCGACAGAGCCCGACAGAGCCCGACAGGGCCCGACAGGGCCCGACAGAGCCCAGTAGAGCCCGACAGAGCCCGACAGAGCCCGACAGAGCCCGACAGGGCCCAGTAGAGCCCGACAGAGCCCGACAGAGCCCGACAGGGCCCGACAGGGCCCGACAGAGCCCGAAAGAGCCCGAAAGAGCCCGACAGGGCCCGACAGGGCCCGACAGGGCCCAGTAGAGCCCGACAGAGCCCGACAGAGCCCGACAGAGCCCGACAGAGCCCAGTAGAGCCCGACAGAGCCCGACAGAGCCCGACAGAGCCCGACAGGGCCCGACAGGGCCCAGTAGAGCCCGACAGAGCCCGATAGAGCCCGACAGAGCCCGACAGAACCCGACAGAGCCCGACAGAGCCCGACAGAGCCCGACAGAGCCCGACAGGGCCCAGTACAGCCCGACAGAGCCCGACAGAGCCCGACAGGGCCCGACAGAACCCGACAGAGCCCGACAGAGCCCAGTAGAGCCCGACAGAGCCCGACAGAGCCCGACAGAGCCCGACAGAACCCGACAGAACCCGACAGAGCCCGACAGGGCCCGACAGAGCCCGACAGAGCCCAGTAGAGCCCGACAGAGCCCGACAGAGCCCGACAGGGCCCAGTAGAGACAGTAGAGCCCGACAGAGCCCAGTAGAGCCCGACAGAGCCCGACAGAGCCTGACAGAGCCCGACAGGGCCCGACAGAGCCTGACAGAGCCCGACAGAGCGCAGTAGAGCCCGACAGAGCCCGACAGAGCCCGACAGGGCCCGACAGGGCCCGACAGAGCCCGACAGAGCCCGACAGGGCCCAGTAGAGCCCGACAGAGCCCGACAGAGCCCGACAGGGCCCAACAGGGCCCGACAGGGCCCGACAGGGCCCGACAGAGCCGGACAGGGCCCGACAGGGCTCAGTAGAGCCCGACAGAGCCCGAGACAGCCCGACAGGGCCCGACAGGGCCCGACAGAGCCCGACAGAGCCCGACAGGGCCCGACAGGGCCCGACAGAGCCCAGTAGAGCCCGACAGAGCCCGACAGAGCCCGACAGAGCCC